>NC_083473.1:2763471-2788471 GCF_030014155.1 Tachysurus vachellii | reverse complement strand
AAAGAAAGAAAGAAAGAAAGAAAGAAAGAAAGAAAGAAAGAAAGAAGCTCTAATGACACCTTACATTATTTCCCTTGGTGCAGCTGGATGCTAAGCAGCTGGATGCTAATCGGCTCGATTGTAAGCTTAAACATTCCTCCTAGCACTTTGACACAGTAAAAGTCTCAAGTCATGTTCAAGCCTTTCTGATTCCTGTCACTTCCTGTGCTTGAATTGTTTGCCTTGAGTTCTCGTGCCGGTCGCATGCGCTTGCTTGGCTTATTTGGATTATCTTTGAGTTTATACTTTAACTCCTTACTTCTTACAAAGTGTGAACACACCAGCAATAGCATCATTAATATATATACAGTATATATTCTCGCTCAAAATACTTTTTGATATTGCTAACATTTTTTTTATTTTCCTGAGTGTCCGCTTCTAGCTGGTTAGCAGGCTAGCATCATTAGCCTGTTAGCCCGGTTACCGCTAGTTCTCTACACCTTCTCACACCAATTATCTCTCTTGTACTTGTCCTATAACACCATGTCGCTTGTGTGTCTGCCTTTGAGTGCAGGTGAGGACATGTTCGAGCTGCACTCGGTGGAACTGGAGCTGGAGGCCGTGGAGAAGCAGATCCATGACCTACAGGTGAAGCAGGCCGAGCTGCGGGAGCAGAAAGCCACGCTGGAAGCTTCCTGGTCAGTCGCTCACTTGTCTCAGGTAAATTCCCAGCATGAAATTAGTACTCCCTCCACCTCTACTCCGTGTGCTTGTCTGTCCAGGCCCAGCACACCCAGGAAGCAGCCTGCCCAGGTGTTGTTCACTCTGGCGCCAGAGAACCCTGGGTGCAGCAGCAGAGGAAGACGCAAACCAGGTCCCAGTCGAGGACCTCTCCCCCTCCGCTGCTACTGGTCTTCGAGATCCCCACCCGGAACCATTTCGTCCCCCTTCGCGAGAGACGGAATGCGACGCTGTGATCATCGGAGACTCCATCGTCCGCCACGTCCCTGCTACTGTGGCTAAAGGTAAGTTATGCATTTGCTGTTTACCTTGTGCATAAGAAGTTCTCTAAATAATCTTACCATAATTAGACCAGAAAAATGACAAAGAAACAAAAAAAAAAAAAAACAGTTCCTAAAGTTTGGGCTTCTGAACATTAGATCACTAGCATTATTGTAAATGAAATCATCTCAGAAAATAGCCTTACTGCACTCTGCCTTACTGAAACTTGGATTAAACCAAATGATTACATCGGTCTAAATGAGTCTACCCCATCAGGATATATCTACAGTATAAGCACGAGCCTCATCAGACATGTTGTGGAGGTGGTGTTATCACTATCTTTAGTGATTTCCTTAATGTTACTCAGAGATCACGGTATAGATTTAATTCTTTTGAAGAGCTTGTTCTTACTGTCGCACTCTCGCACATGCACTCGAAAAAATCCCCTGATGTCCCTTGCTCTATCGACCGTGTACAGACCCCCAGGGCCCCACACTGATTTTCTTAGAGAATTTGCAGATTTTCTTTCAGACCTATTGGTTAATTTTGATAAAGCATTAATTGTACAAGATTTTAACATTCATGTTGACGATACAAACGATGCTTTAGGACTCACATTCATGGACCTACTAAACTCGTTTGGGGTTAAACAAAACATCACTAGAGCAACACATCGTCTTAATCATATGCTAGATTTAATAATATCACACAGAATAGATGTCACTGATATAGATATCATACCTCAAAGTGATGACATCACAGACCATTACCTCATAATGTACGCACTACCTATAGAACAGACTAACTGTGTCTCACCACGTTATCAACTCGGTAGAACTATTATTCCGACCACTAAAGACAGATTCACAAATAACCTGCCTGATCTGTCTGGACTTCTTACTGTACTCTTAAACACAAACGATCTAGATTTAATGACTAACATCATAGTCGCTACAGTATCTTCACTTAGTAATAGTCATTCACATTAGACACTGTTGCCTGATCTGATTAAAGAAGGTTAGAGACAAATCACCTGCATAATGGTATAATAGTCATACTCACACCCTCAAGAGAGAGACCCGTAACCTCGAGCGAAAGTGGAGAAAAACTAAATTAGAGGTTTTTAGAATTGCGTATAAGGACAGTATGTCCAGCTATAGACAGGCTCTAAAAGCTGCCAGGGCTCTGAGCATCTGAGCAAACTCATAGGAAATAACCAGAACAATCCCAGGTTTTTATTTAAAACAGTTAACAAAAAAAAAAAACAGAGATCCGAACACACTATTCCATCACAGTTTAGTAGTAAGGACTTTATGAGATTCTTCACTGATAAAATTGAAAGCATGAGGAACACAACAGTCGATGTTCAACCTGTGAGAGCACATCTCGTGACCCAGTCTCACCTAAAGCTCTACACTCACAACTACAGTGCTTTACAAGTACAGGACAGGAAGAGCTAGATAATCTTATTACTACAGCTACATCAACAACTTGTTCACTAGACCCCATTCCATCTAAATTACTGAAAGAAGTGTTACATAAAGCCGGTGAGCCTCTTCTTTACAGTATATTATTAACTCCTCGCTATCTTTATGTCACGTCCCTAAATCCTTCAAGTTGGCAGTGATTAATCCCCTCATTAAGAAACCTAATTTAGATCCCAATGAACTATCAAATTACAGACCTATTTCACATCTTCTGTTTATGTCTAAAATACTAGAAAAGGTTGTGTCTGTTCAACTGAGCTCCTTCTTACAGGAGAACAACATCCTCGAAGAGTTTCAATCAGGTTTCAGGCCCCATCATAGCACAGAAACTGCACTTGTTAAAGTTACAAATGACTTCCTCTTAGTGTCGGACCAACACTGCATGTCACTTTTAGTTCTACTTTACTTTAGTGCTGCATTTGACACTATAGATCACAACATCCTCCTAGATCCCTTACAAAATTACACAGGTATCAGGGACAGGCTTTAAGTTGGTTTAGATCCTACCTGTCTGATCGATGAATTAAATGGTGAATCCTCCAGTTTATTGCCAGTTAATTATGGGGTCCCTCAAGGGTCAGTTCTAGGACCTCTGCTTTTCTCGAAATACATGCTTCCCTCAGGGAACAAAATTAGAATGCAGGGGATTAGTTCCCATTGTTATGTTGACGATACAAAGTTATATATCTCATCAAAACCAGATGAAATAGCTAAATTGTCTAAATTGACTCATTGCGTTAGAGAGATAAAAGACTGGATGAGCTGTAATTTTCTGTTATTAAACTCTGATAAGACAGAAATACTACTTATCGGTCCAAAAGGCAGTACACAGAAGCTCTCATAATTTAACTTCTATTTTAAAGGGATGTACTGTTACTAGTAGCTCGACAGTGAAAGACCTGGGTGTTTATATTAAACAGCAACTTGTCCTTAAAATCATATCACCATATTACAAACACAGCCTTCTTCCACATTAGAAATATTGCCAAGCTGAGAAACATCCAGTCTGTATCTGATGCTGAGAAGCTAGTTCACACTTTCATGACCTCTAGACTGGACTATTGTAATGCATTACTAGGTGGTTGTCCTGCATCTTTAATAAATAGTCTACAGTTAGTCCAAAATGCAGCTGCCAGAGTTCTTATTGGGACAAGAAAGTATGACCATATAACCCCAATTTTATCATCTCTACACTGGCTACCTGTTAAGTTTAGAATTGATTACAAACTGCTGCTACTTACGTACAAGGCTCTTAATGGTTTAGCTCCCACGTATCTAACTAGTCTTCTAACACGTTACAATCCTTCACGCTCTCTGAGATCACAAAACACAGGACTTCTGGTAGTTCACAGAATATCTACAGTAAGTCTACTAAAGGTGGTAGAGCGTTTTCTTATTTAGCTCCCGAACTCTGGAATAGTTTTCCTGATAGTGTTCGGGGCTCAGACACACTTTACCAGTTTAAATGTAGATTAAAAACTCATCTCTTTAGTCAGACGTACACATAATACTGTACATCCCATAATATTGTGCTCTAATACATCTAACCAAATGCACATTATCATTTAGTACTTGCTAATATTATAAACAGCAGCTACGTTAATCCCTCTCCACTGCTCCTCTCTTTCTATCTATCCCGAGGCATCCAGAGATTGTACCAGCTTCCGTGCCAAGAAGATTTTGGACCTCCACTGAGATGAGGCCGACTCTGTGAGAATCCTGAGGCATCTAGAGATCTACCAGCTCCAGTTAGACTCTGTGATACTAAGAGGAGATTCAACTCCATGTGGTCTTTAAGGACAACAACCTCCTCATCATTACAACATTTATCAGACTGTATATTTATAATCACACCCCCAGTGTCATCCATATGAGGATGAGGTTCCCCTTTGAGTCTGGTTCCTCTCAAGGTTCTTTCCTTCCATTCAAGGGAGTTTTTCCTCCCCACAGTCACCTGAGTCACCTCAGACTTGCTCATTAAGGATAAATACAAACACATTTAAATGTATCTAATATTAATCTTGAGTTTTGTATTCTATTAATCTTTATATTATTCTTTATATTAACATTTTGTTCTATGTTTATGTAAAGCTGCTTTGAGTCAATGTTAATTGTAAAAAGTGCTATACAAAGAGATTTGAATTGAATTGAACTCTACATAGCGCTAATTTCCAATTAATAATTAACATGAGTTTTTCATGCAGCAGAATGTTTGCTGTATCCTGGACATAA
Source organism: Tachysurus vachellii (assembly GCF_030014155.1). Lineage (NCBI taxonomy): Eukaryota > Metazoa > Chordata > Actinopteri > Siluriformes > Bagridae > Tachysurus > Tachysurus vachellii. The sequence continues at coordinate 2,783,771 of NC_083473.1, read as the reverse complement.
AGCTTGTCTCATCACCATATTGTTTCATTCTTCAGTCCTTTTTTCTATCCTTAATTTAGATGCTGCTGAAACCTTCACCCCATCAGCCTCCACCACATCAACCCCCACCCCAATAGCCGCCAACCCCACTCCAACAAGCCCCCATTCCATCAGCCCCCAAACCCATCAACCCCCACCCCATCAGCCCCCAACCCCACTCCCACCAGCCTTTACCCCACTCCCACCTGCCCCAACCCCATCAACCCCCACCCCATCAGCTCCCAACCCCACTCCCACCAGCCCCCACCCCATCAGGCTCCACCCCATCAACCCCCACCCCATCAGTCCCCAACCCCACTCTCACCAGCCCCCACACAATCAGCCCCAACCTCACTCTCACCAGCCCCCACCCCATCAGCCCCCAACCCCACCCCCACCAGCCCCCACCCCATCAACCCCCAGCCCATCAGTCCCCACCCCATCATCCCCAAACCCAATCAACCTCCACCCCATCACCTCCCACCCCCACCATCCCTCCAAAGGGTTCTCCTCAAGAATAATCTGGCAACCTCTGAACCCATTTCTGAACCCTGAAACGTTTCCCTCCACTATTATTGATCTAAGGTTTGTTCTCAAATTGGTTTTAGTCTGATGTGCACCAAAAAGCAAGACAAGAAGCAATCTGAGGCCTTTAAATCATTCAGGAGGAAATCCTTCAGGAGAGAAACAAAAACAGGAGCATCTTGTCTCTGACACCTGATATGTCAAAGCTCATCCCTCCTAAACCTGTCTGTCATCCATCAATAAAACAAACCCAAGCTGAAATATTAATCCCTCCATCTCTGCTAGCGTTAACAGCTCTAACACTATGACATGTTAATGAGTCTGAGTGAGATTTTTACACGTTGATGGAGAAACGATATGCCTGAGTGTGTTCCCGTGTCTTTCTCTCACCTCTCACAGCAAGTCCTCGGCCCTGTCTGATGCAGAGTCTCATTCCGGTGAGGATGGAAAGTGCCGGAGGCTGTGCTGACGCTCCATAATAGGCTTTTTGTGAGATGCTAAAAAGGGAGTGCATTTATAATAAAAGGAACAGCCGCTGGAGCAAAGCTGTCAGACACAGCGGGGGAAATTCAGACAGACATTTCTGTAGAGCTTCCTTCATGTCCTAATGGTCTTTCTGTGCTTGTGGAGAGTCACGGCAGAGTCAGCGAGACCAGAGCGGAGGTTTTCAGTCCTGGGTGATTTTAGACTCTCTTCAACACACACGATCTGTAGAGCTTTAAAGACGTGAGATATTCCGGTGTGATTATAAACTCTGAGTAAACATGATGGTGTGTTTATGTAGTCAGAGGTTTCACACTGCTCCTACTGTCCCTGGTGTTAACACTGAATCCTGACTCTTCATCATCTCACCTTGTGTCACACTTTACATTCCTAAACTCTGCTGCAACCTTCTTCTAATTTGCATATTCATGTATCGACGATGCTGATTGGATAAATCCAGCACGTGTCCGCTTTATTAAAACGACTGAACCCTAACCACATCTCACCAAACCTCAACACACCACACCAGACCATAGCACAAACGACCTCATCACACCTCACCAAACCTTAACACACCTCAACACACCACACCACTCCTCAACACACCACATCACATCTTAACACACCTCAACACACCACACCACTCCTCAACACACCACATCACACCTTAACACACCTCAACACACCACACCACTCCTCAACACACCACAACACACCTTATCACACCTCACCAAACCTTTACATACCTAAACACACCTCACCAAACCTTAACACACCTCAACACACCACACCACTCCTCAACACACCACATCACACCTTAACACACCTCAACACACCACACCTAAACAAACCTCACCACACCTCAACACACCATACCTCAACACACCATACCTCAACACACCATACCTCACCACACATCACCACACATCACCACACCACACCACACATCACCACACCACACATCACCACACCACACATCACCACACCTCACCACACATCACCACACCACACCACACATCACCACACCTCACCACACCACACATCACCACACCACACCATACATCACCACACCTCACCACACATCACCACACCACATATCACCACACCACACCATACCTCACCAAACCTCACCACACCATACCTCAACACACAATATTGATTGATTTCCATTGACATATTCCATCTCTAAACAAACTTGTTTCAGTTTCATCCCCGTTTGGTCAGAAGTCTCCCTCTAACCTCAAGGCAGCTCAGAAACTTTATAGAATTGAATCAGAGGTTTGATTGACAGATGCATTAGTGACTGCACGAGAGGAGGAACCTTCTCTGCTATCAGAAACAGGGCAGAAAAAGGCAGCTAAAGAGAAAGTCGATGGTTTGGACATTTGGCTGTGATGCTGTCAGAAAGGCTGAGAGCTCTGTGGGGAACGACACACACACACACACACACACACACGCACACACACACACACACACACACACACACACCTGGGCTAAGGACTTTGCATTGTTAACCCACACAATGAGATGTTATAAGGAAGAAACCTTGAGAGGAACCAGACTCAGAAGTGAACCTCATCCTCATTTGGGTGACACTGAACACTAAATAATGTAAATGTAAATAATATCAATGTAAATAATGTCAATGTAAATAATGTTAATGTAAATAATGTCAATGTAAATAATGTTAATGTAAATAATGTTAATGTAAATAATGTCAATATAAATAATGTCAATGTAAATGATGTCAATGTAAATGATGTTAATGTAAATAATGTTAATGTAAATAATGTCATTTCTACAACAGTTTATAACTGTTCATACAAGAACTCCTGATGAACTGACAGGTCAGAGTTCACCACAGACCCAACAATAATTACTTCCTGCCAAAGTCTTCAAATGATAGCTGATGAAGACCAGAACATAAAACACTCCTGCAAATGTTTGTTTGTTTGTTTGTTTGTTTTCCAAAGGCTATATTTTATTTGCAATGTTACAATGATGCCATAAAAACAAATGCATACAATTTTTAAATAATATTATATTATAAATATTCTTAAACATTTCATTTAAATTTCTTTGTGGCTAGGAAACTAAAAACAAACACACAAACACACACGCACACTGACACACACATACACACGCACACACAAAGAGACGCACACACTCACACACACAACTCACACTCTCACACACTCACACACACACACACGCACACACTCACACACACAACTCACACTCACACACTCACACACACACACACACGCACACACACTCACACACACACATGCACACACACACGCACACACACACGAACACGCACACACACATGAACACACACACACAAACACGCACTCACACATACGCACACACACACACACTCACTCACACACTTGCACACACACACACACGCTCACACACTTGCACACACACACACACACCCACTCACGCACCCACTCACACACACACACACATGCACACACACTCGCGCACACACACACACTCACACACACACACACACACACACCTACCTACCTGCTGATGTGGTTTCTGACACTGATATCAATAAAAATGAAGAGATTAAAACTCTGTGTTCTCCCTCATCTCCTGTAGGGGGCGTGGCCTAAAGTGTGAAGGTGGAGCTGTACATTAGAAATAATTCAGATTATTAAACAGTTGACGTTTTTAAGTTTTAAGTGATTTATTGACATTGCTTGGATTCAAGCAGGAGCGAGCTCCGGGGCCCAAGCACTTTTCACCTTCCTGTTTGTCTCGTTAAATCCGTTAGAGAAGCTTTGAATTTTAAATTTGGACGAGCTCCAGACCGCCATGACACATTAAAGGTCAGATGATGATAATCCTTCTGAGCCTCAGGAACCATGTGCCATGTGCAGATTTCACCTCTTCCACTAACGCTTCTCACCTCCACGTTTAAACGAGTTCTGTGTCAGGTCACATCAGCCTGAGAGTGGACAAAGTGCTCTGTGAACATGTCTGGAGCTGTCACAATCAATCACCACACACCCACACCCACACACACACACACACACACACACACACACACACACACACACACACGCTTGTTAGGCTCATTACAGCCTGGAGGATGACATGGCAAGTTTATGCAGGACTGAAATAGATGGATGGAGCCCCAGAGAAACAAACACCTCAGGCTTGTGACAAAACGTACACTTTCACCTTGTCCTCATGCCCAACTCTGGATCCTTTCTCCTCGATTTTCTGTAGTATGGTTTGTGGATGGATTCTGGACAGTAAAGACATCTTACTTCCTGCTTCCCACAGGTGACCACACCCCTGATTATGCTTAGTTCCTGTGTCGTCTTTGCTCCCGTCGTTTTACGACGGCATTCACTAAATTCCAGGGGTTTCGTTACCACGACGAAAAGTGGGCGTGTTTCTGGAGGTCTTGGAAAAACGCCCTCTTTCAAAAAAAAAAAAGAGCGTACCTACGATGGATAATGAAGGACAAAACAGTCATACAGGTAGATTTTATATTTTATATCTATTATGCTTTATTATCTTACATTTATCGACAGGCGGATCGGTGTATCTTCTGCAGTGATGCGGTCGATATACCGGTCTGTTGTGGTGAAGAAAGAGCTGAGTCGCAAGGCGAAGCTCTCTATTTACCAGTCGACCTACGTTCCTACCCTCACCTATGGTCATGAGCTTTGGGTCATGCCCGAAAGGACAAGATCCCGGATACAGGCGGCCGAAATGAGTTTCCTCCGCAGTGGCTGGGCGCTCCCTTAGAGATAGGGTGAGGAGCTCGGTCACTCAGGAGGAGCTCAGAGTAGAGCCAGTGCTCCTCCACATTGAGAGGAGTCAGCTGAGGTGGCTCGGGCATCTGTTCCGGATGCCTCCTGGACGCCTCCCTGGGGAGGTGTTCTGGGCATGTCCAACCGGGAGGAGGCCCCGGGGAAGACCTAGGACACGCTGGAGGGACTATGTCTCTTGGCTGGCCTGGGAACGCCTCGGTATTCCCCTGGAAGAGCTGGAGGAAGTGTCTGGGAAGAGGGAAGTCTGGGCATCCCTGCTTAGACTGCTGCCCCCGAGACCCGGCCCCAGATAAGCGGTAGAAGATGGATGGATGGATGGATGGATGGATCTTACATTTAAGTTATTTTCGAAAACAAATAAACAACCAAACACTACGGTTAGGGTTAGGATTAGGATTAGTTTATAAAATAGGCCACGCCTACCCGATGACGCAATATCTGTTACGCTGTTCTGAAATCCCATTTTACGATAAATGTTTTTGCACAGTTTTGTTCCTCCAGCCGTTGATGACATCATTAACTTCTGGAAAGTCATATTAAAAGATGGAGCATAACAAACGAGTGCAGGATGGGAGGAAGTGCGGATGTGTGTGAGTGTGTTTAGTAACTGCAGTTTGTTCCAGATAAATGCTACAACAAGGTCTGCGATTGAGACACAACAAGCTCAATACTTTACACACTTTACACATTCTCTCTCTATCTCTCTCTCTCTCTCTCTCTTGCTCTCTCTCGCTCACCTGATTATTAGAGAATGATAGGTGAGTTTTTATCCATTCCTAGCTACATGTAATGAGAATTAGACCCATTAGAATGTCTGTATCACTCTGAACTCTTGTCCATACGTCTGTCAGAGTAAATGAATTCCCGACCAATCAGAACTGAGAATTTATCAGCACTGTGGTGCAAAGTAGTGACAGTTTTCTGCTTCTTCTCTCTGTCCTTGAGCGGCTTGTGTCATGGCTAATTACCCCAGACATCCATCTCGATGGTAACAGGATCATTTGAATGCTCCTACTACACACATTTTATTATCCTCTCAGGGATTATAGCTTTACTAGCCTCAAACTTTCTCAAGATGAAGATGCCATGAGATCGAGAGAGAGAGAGAGAAATCGAGAGAGAGAGAGAGAGAGAAAGAGAGAGAGAGATCATATTTCCTTTCAGCCACTAAATATGACCACATTAATTATAGATCTCCTGCCGTACTCACACATTTCTCTTGCTTCATCTCTTTAGGCAGTATTTTTAGGACTTTGGGTGAGAAATTGATCATGTCCTCCTGTGCAGCAGATGAATACGCTGTATGTGTTCTTTAAGTTGTCAAGGATCTGACGCTAAAGAAGCGAGAGGTCTCCGTTAGCGGGCGGAGCGCTGCCAACAGGTGTATAATTTAATCAATCCGATTCTTAAAAAAAAAGAAAAAATCAAAGCTAAATAACAAGTTGTTCATGTCAGACCAGACTTATTGGACATCAGTCACTTAGGGTAGAAATAGAAGCTATAATGAGCTGCAGCAGCATTTATCAGCAGGAGATTCAGGTAAAGCTCACAGCAAGCGGCCGGAGGTGGAAGTTACTTTCTCTGGCTGTGATACAGAGATGATCGATGACATGACGATGACCTCGTGTGTAAGAAAAACCTCACGATCCTGACGTGTTAATAAACAATACACAACCTCGACATCTGCCAGATCTCATTACAGATTACAGATGAAGCAGGAATGCTCAGCTTTCCTTATAAGGATATAGACGTGTTCATGTCGATGTTCTACACTCTTCACCTTCACCTCAGGGGGATCCATGGGGACGGTTATTAAATCTAAATAAATTAACTGAACTGAAATCAGAGCAGTGTTAGAAAAACATGGAAGAATATAAAGTATGGAGCTCTCTCGGTCTCTCTATCTGTCTGTGTGTCTCTCTGTCTGTCTATCTGACTCTCTCTCTCTCTCTCTCTCTCTCTCTCTCTCTCTCTCTCTCTATCTGTCTATCTAACTCTCTCTGTCTCTCTTTCTCTCTGTCTATCTATCTGACTCTCTCTCTCTCTCTCTCTCTCTCTGTCTGCCTATCTGTCTTTCTCTATCTGTCTCTCTCTCTATCTGTCTGTGTGTCTCTCTGTCTCTCTGTCTGTCTATCTGACTCTCTCTCTCTCTCTCTCTCTCTCTCTCTCTATCTGTCTGTGTGTCTCTCTCTCTCTGTCTGTCTATCTAACTCTCTCTGTCTCTCTTTCTCTCTGTCTATCTGACTCGCTCTATCTGTCTGTCTCTCTCTCTCTCTCTCTCTCTCTCTCTCTCTCTCTCTCTCTCTCTCTACCTCTCTCTCTGTCTGTCTATCCAACTCTCTCTGTCTCTCTTTCTCTCTGTCTGTCTATCTGACTCTCTCTCTCTCTCTCTCTCTCTCTCTCTCTCTCTCTCTCTCTCTCTCTCTCTCTCTCTCGGTCTGTCTGTCTCTGTCTGTCTATCTGTCTGTCAGATAGGAATTAGATTTGTGTTTAATTTTCTTCTAGATGTGGACATTGCTTAGTGTTTAAGGTACTGGATTACAGATCAGAAGGTTGTGAGTTTGAATCTCAGGGCCAACAAGCTGCCAGTATAAAATGAGATAAAAATGTAAGTCACTCTGGATAATGCTGTAAATGCCTGTGTCGCATGTAGACGGGTTCGATTCAGAGATTTAGAGTGAGATTCAGTTCTCAACTGCTCCAAAGAACCAGCAAATAGGATGAAGTTACCCCTAACAGCGAAGGAAACCTTCCACCTGAAGCAGAACATGTTGCAGAACCTCTTAGAGATCAGACGAGTGTTTGTGTGTCTTCTGAGGTCAGGACTCAGGTACGGAACACAGCGAGGCATTTGTTAATGGAGAAATCTCAAAGAACAAGAGCAATGACTTGGGAAGTATGACTGGTGTTAAAACTAAACCTCAACTGTAAGTAGACACCTAAATATTTAACAGTAATGAGGACATCAAAGCAGAGATGGAACTTAAAGCATTTACTCATCAAACAGACCTGCTGAGATCCAGTCCTTTAAATTAACCATCAAATCCTGTTTACTCCACAATGTTTCATCTCTTACAGTCCACAGTGCAGTCTGGTGCAGGCTCTCGCTCTCACTCATAAGTCAATTCAATTCATTCATTCATTCATTTTCTACCGCTTATCCGAACTACCTCGGGTCACGGGGAGCCTGTGTCTATCTCAGGCGTCATCGTCATCAAGGCAGGATACACCCTGGACGGAGTGCCAACCCATCACAGGGCACACACACACACTCTCATTCACTCACACACTCACACACTAGGGACAATTTTCCAGGGATGCCAATCAACCTACCATGCATGTCTTTGGACCGAGGGAGGAAACCGGAGTACCCGGAGGAAACCCCTGAGGCACAGGGAGAACATGCAAACTCCACACACACAAGGTGGAGACGGGAATCGAACCCCCAACCCTGGAGGTGTGAGGCAAACGTGCTAACCACTAAGCCACCGTGCCCCCCCTCAATTCAATTCAATTCAATTCAATTCAATTCAATTCAATTCAAGTTTATTTGTATTGCGCTGTTCACAATTGACATTTGCACACATACACTGCACACATACACTGCACATATACACACACTACAACATCACACCCATACACGGCACACATACACACAGTATACACATTTACACTCACATACATGGCACACATTACAAACCACAAACAATACACATTAAACACATACACTACAGACATATTCACACACACACATACATATTTACACACACACACTACACACACACACACATATTATACTGAATTGTACTGAAATTGTATAAAAAAGTATAAAACAGATTTTAGATCTCACTTAACACCGTTCACCCTGTAGTCTGATATCAGTTCATCTCTCAGTCAGAGTCCAGTGTTTATATAAAGGACAAAGTGCAGTGTGTGGACAGTCGAGTGGTTTATGTTCATTGTGTTACTTATAACTCGACAGTCTGATGGCCTGCAAGAAGAAACTGTGAGTGTGAGAGCAGGACACGTCTCAGGTGGCTGGAGTCTTCACACAACACCTGAAGAGCAGGAAGCTCACCTCAGACCAGGTGCTGTTCTGTTCGTCCACTCGTCTCTCTGAGATCTCTGCCCTGAGATAGTCTCACTGTAATAGACAGGTTTTAGACTGGGCTTTAGTCGTAAACTCTACCTGTACGTTCTAAGATTGGATTTATTTTTTCAGTCTTTTATGTCATTTATTTTGCAATTTAATTTCTCATTTACCATTTTTATTTTTATTTTATTCATACTTTCTTCCTTCTCCTTTCCCGCAGTTTCTAAACATTTTCTTGCAATCGAAAGCCATCATGTTTCTCTCATCTACTTTGGGTGAAAGCTTTAAATAAAATGCTGCTGTTCTGGTCACTCCACCTCTCTCATGCATAACGATGTTGTGTGTGTGTGTGTGTGTGTGTGTGTGAGAGTGAGTGAGAGAAGGATTACACTCATATTGAAGAAGAAAACAGCTGCTCAGGTGAACGAGGGCACGGACGCTCTGGGAATAAAGGTTGAAAATATGAAGGCCACTGAGATATAAAAGGAAATGAAGGTGTACAGGTTGCGTGTGTGTGTGTGTGTGTGTGTGTGTGTGTGTGTGTGTGTTCACAGAAATAATCACAGAAATTATTCTCAGAAATAATCCTGATCATGTAAAATTCCTACCTACGATTAATTTCAGCTTTTTTTTTCACTATTCATATATTTTAATCTGATTTAAACAAACGATTCATTTTAAAACGTGATTTTTTTACATAATTGTTTTTGTATACATAAATCCTATATTTTCATGTGTTTTTATTATTAGATTATTCATTTAATATCAAGTGTTTTAATGAATTAAAAACAATCATTTAAACAAATTATTCATTCAATGCAAGATTTCTTAACAAATGACTCATTTTATTTTCATGATTCTTTACAGATTTCAATCATTTTCATGGCACTTTTTATTATAAAAACTTATTATTTTATTATTTTACACACACACACACACACACACACACATATTGAGCTCTTTTGGAAAAAATGAACACATCTGTCAGTTTATGAATGTCTATACACTTGTGGAATGGACAAGCAATCTTACAAGATCATCACTCAGTGCTACAGAGAATCAATAGACAGGCTAATGCATGTAACACAAGTGTGTGTGTGAGTGTGTGTGTGTGTGTGTGTGTGTGTGTGTGTGTGTGTGTGTGTGTGTGTGTGTGTGTGTGTGTGTGTGTGTGTGTGGTGTGTGTATAATACATACGCGTACTGAGTGACGGCACTTTTTTGATTTTGCTCATTGATTTTGTTGGACTACATTGCGTATGTATAAATATTACACACACACACACACACACACACACACACACACACACACACACACACACACACGATTGCACTGTTTCTCTGTTTGCTAATTGGCTGAAATTCCTGTTTGTGTAATTCTGTGTTCAGGGATTTGGTGGCACACTGGAGTCCTTTCTGTACACTGAGGGACCACCAGATTAACGTAGTTACACTATAAGGTAGTAAAATGTACCATTCAGTGGTAAATAAGATGCCAATATATTTCCAGCTGTTTTACAGGGTTCATGTCTGTACTATTTAATCCCCAAACAAAGGCCCAATCGTTCTGGTGACCAAAACCTCAGTTATTCAACATAATTAATTATAAAGGTTAATTGATTCAACATTCATTAAAATAACAGCAAAATATGTGTTGGTTATCTGAGTGAGGTGAATAATACAAGCGACCACACTGCACACAACAAGCACCTGATTAATCTTTTAGTATTGAATCTATTTAAATGGGTGTGTTTTAGGTCTTAACATCAAACCTTTGTGCTTGAAATCATGGAAAATCAAAAGAATTCAACCAACACCACAGAATCCCAAAAGGACCTCCACTTGAGAGCACCAGTTTCCAAACACCAGAAAGTGCCACATTTATCTGTACAAACAAAAGTAAACACCATAGAAACATGCAGCCATCAGGAAGGAGATGTATTCTGTCCTGAAGATGAATGAACTTTGTTGTGAAAAGTGCAAACTAAACCAAGAACATCAGCAAAAGACTTTGAGAAGATGGTAACTGTCTGAAGGAAACTATCTACATCCACAGAAAACTAGTCCTATAACCCGAAAGGCTGCTCAGCAAGCAAGACAACACGGCCAAATAAAAGGCAGACTACAGCTTACACGTGCACACAAAGATCTTAATTTAGAACCAGGAACTAGAACCTCACACAAAAACCATACACCTGAACCAGGAACCAGAACCTCACACACAAACCGTACACCTGAACAAGGAACCAGAACCTCACACACAAACCGTACACCTGAACCAGGAACCAGAACCTCACACACAAACCGTACACCTGAACCAGGAACCAGAACCTCACACACAAACCGTACACCTGAACAAGGAACTAGAACCTCACACACAAACCGTACACCTGAACCAGGAACCAGAACCTCACACACAAACCGTACACCTGAACAAGGAACCAGAACCTCACACACAAACCGTACACCTGAACCAGGAACCAGAACCTCACACACAAACCGTACACCTGAACAAGGAACCAGAACCTCACACACAAACCGTACACCTCCGCATGTAAACATTTATTTATTTATTTTCTAGTTTTGTGAGAAAAATTATATTTAATTTGATGCAGTAAACTATAAAAACTGTAAAACAAAAATGTATGAATTTAAGAATTCATTTCATGTCCTGATTGTAAGGTCTAAATCTCTGTAAAGTTGCTTTGTGACAATGTTTACTGTTTACAAATAAAATTCATTCATTCATTCATTCAATCATTCATTCATTCATTTTCTACCGCCTATCCGAACTACCTCGGGTCACGGGGAGCCTGTGCCTATCTCAGGCGTCATCAGGCATCAAGGCAGGATACACTCTGGATGGAGTGCCAACCCATCACAGGGCACACACACACACTCTCATTCACTCACACAATCACACACTACGGACAATTTTCCAGAGACGCCAATCAACCTACCATGCATGTCTTTGGACCGGGGAAGGAAACCGGAGTACCCGGAGGAAACCCCGAGGCATGGGGAGAACATGCAAACTCCACACACACAAGGTGGAGGTGGGAATCGAACCCCCAACCCTGGAGGTGTGAGACGAACGTGCTAACCACTAAGCCACCGTGCCCCCCCCCAGCTTTAAATCCAATTAAAAAAAAGTCTGCTGTAACTCCAGCATAGTTGTTCCTCTTCATCAAATCCCTGATGTCCAAAAGCCAGGATTCAGATGAAATCTGAGGGTGACGGCGGTGACAGAAACAAAAAAAATAAAGCTTTCCAGAAGCTGATTACATCGTAATTCTGCGCTTATGGCTATTATTCCTGAATGAACAGACTGCCAGATGACACCTTGAATTATTTCTGTAGTTTGTCACGCAATACGATGGAGTGGGGGATGGGGGTTGGGGTTGGGGTTGGGGGAGAAAAAGGGAGGCGGTTGGAGAAAGAAATGAGGAATCAATAACCAATTTAAGAGGAGAGAAAGAGAGAGCGGTTGTGTGGAAGGGTTAGCGATGTTCTTGCCCATGTGAGGCGTAAATGATGAAAGAGCGAGGGGGGTTTCGGGGATCAGTCTCTGGGGTTAGTACACGATGAGGGATCGACGGCCGACCTACAGGATTTGAAATGAGAAAATCCATGCTGGCTGAGTGATTGGGGTCATTTCAGGGTCAGCAGGAAGGTCAAATGCATGTAGAAATGATCTTCTTCTTCCATGATCTCTATCATATGATCCCTAATGCTGCCAGTTGAGCTGCTTCAGGTTCTTCTGTGTTCAACATGTGTTGTCTTGCACTGTTGACTTCCTCAGATTTTTCACACTATCTGGAATCATCCTAGCTTTCAGGTGTCACAGGAACGCTGGATAATATGGAGTCCAGTCAGATGTTCATCTGAAAATGAACCAGAAACCTTTCGGTGATGGTTTTTGTGTGATTCAGTGATTCAACTCCAATTCTTCCAAATCTAAAGAAATACAGCACACAGATAAACAAGTTCTAGCTTAGATCTCAGGAAGAAGAAGCTCTTCACCCATCTCAGTGATTGCCAATGAAGTTCATTCCACCACCTTGGTCGTAGAACAGAGTGAAGTCTTGATGCAGACCTTTCTAGAACCTTGGAAGATGGTGGGAGTAGTGGAGCAATGCTGAAGTATCTGAGGGAGCATGGTGCTGTTCTGAAGGATCTGAGGGAGCATGGTGTAGTGCTGAAAGATCTGAGGGAGCATGGTGTAGTGCTGAAAGATCTGAGGGAGCATGGTGCTGTTCTGAAGGATCTGAGGGAGCATGGTGTAGTGCTGAAAGATCTGAGGGAGCATGGTGCTGTTCTGAAGGATCTGAGGGAGCATGGTGCTGTGCTGGAGGATCTGAGGGAGCATGGTGTAGTGCAGAAAGATCTCAGGGAGCATGGTGTAGTGCTGGTGGATATTAGGGAGCATGGTGTAGTGCTGGAGGATCTGAGGGAGCATGGAGCAGTGCTGGAGGATTTGAGGGAGCATGGTGCTGTTCTGAAGGATCTGAGGGAGCATGGTGCTGTTCTGAAGGATCTGAGGGAGCATGGTGCTGTTCTGAAGGATCTGAGGGAGCATGGTGCTGTTCTGAAGGATCTGAGGGAGCATGGTGCTGTTCTGAAGGATCTGAGGGAGCATGGTGCTGTTCTGAAGGATCTGAGGGAGCATGGAGCAGTGCTGAAGGATCTGATGGAGCATGGTGCTGTTCTGAAGGATCTGAGGGAGCATGGTGCTGTTCTGAAGGATCTGAGGGAGCATAGTGCTGTTCTGAAGGATATGAGGGAGCATGGTGTAGTGCTGGAGGATCTGAGGGAGCATGGAGCAGTGCTGAAGGATCTGAGGGAGCATGGTGCTGTTCTGAAGGATCTGAGGGAGCATGGTGCTGTTCTGAAGGATCTGATGGAGCATGGTGCTGTACTGAAGGATATGAGGGAGCATGGAGCAGTGCTGAAGGATCTGAAGCAGCAGTGGAGCAGTGAAGGTGTGATGAGTGTATACCTTCTTACAAACGATAAGCACACAGACTGTTTTTGTTTGTATTTTTTAAATGGTTTTCTTCTACCATGACTCTGACCTTGAAGCATTTCACATTGACTAAAATCACTTTATTAGCTTTCAGGTGTTCAGTAACAGCTGTACACTCACCATTATCCTCCTAATGTGTGAAAGACGGCCATCAGGGTGAGCGTGAAGGAGAGAGATCAGAGGAAACGGCCTGAGGCGAGCTCCTTGTGACTTTCCCCTCCCACTTTCATCCACCATCACACTTCTGATTACAGAGAGGAAATCACCTGCTACTTCACTGCCCTCAACCCTCAGCCTCGCATGATGGAGGCTGAATATCAGACCCACAGGAGAGAGAGGAACGTGAAGAATAAAAGGAGTGAGAGGAATGAGAGGAGCGATGGAAATGTCGAGGAAGAGAAGAAGAGAGAGACAGGTGAGAGAGAAGATAGAGGAATGAGCAGAGTGAAGGAAACAAAGGAAGTGAGAAGAACAAAAAGAGCGAGAGAAAAAAGGATAGATAAAGAAGCGAGAGAATCAAGACTAAAAAGAGGAGTGAGAGGAGCAAAGACAATGTGGGAATTAAGGAGAATGAGGATGTATCTGAGTCTGGTTCCTCTCAAGGTTTCTTCCCCATATCACCTCAGGCTTGATCATTAGAGATAAGAGAGAGAGAGAGAGAGAGAGAGAGAGAGAGAGAGAGAGAGAGAGAGAGAGAGAGAGATGCGAGGTAAGCAAGAGGATAAGGGGAGAGAGGTAAGGAAGGGAAAGGAGAGGAGAGAGAGAGGAGAAAGAGGAATGAGAGAAGCAGAACAACAGAAAGGGCAAAGAGGAATGAGAGCAGCGAAGGGAGCAAAAGAAAAGAAGGAATGGGCTGAGTGAGAAGAGTGAGAGAAAAAAGAGGAGCAAGAGGAGCGAGTAACGACAGGAATGAAAGAAACAGAGTGTGGCTTTAAAAATAAATCTGACTCTAGTTTGCAAACTCCTAGACTGCAGACAAAGTCTCCTTCCTCCAGCTACTTCCATTTCCTACAGGTTTAACACATTCCCTTTAATGCTACTCAGTAGTTTTAATAAAAGTAAAACACACACACACACACACACACACACACACACACACACACACACACACACACACACACACACACAAATGCCCAGCAAGCCCAAGCACAGGAAACAGCATGGGTCAGACCGCGAGCATCACAGAGGCAGGACGAGGGGCTGCAAACACCCTTTGATGTGGACCACATGTAGGACGTGTAGGTGAAGGATCTCAGCAGCTTTCCAAACACTAAGGCTTTTTAATAATCTGATTGGGGGAAAGGTAGTGCAGTGAGACGAGTGTGAAAACACGAAGGAAAAGCGCATGTATCATTAGTAAAGGAGAAAGAATGAAGGATGTGTGGAATAAACCGGCTTCCTGTGGAGACTGGGCTTTAATTAAAGATACTCGTGTTCAGGCTGCTGTTTCTTCTCTCTGTGTACCATTAATAAGCAAAACTTTTCTGAGCTGAAACCCAGAAGCATCTGAGATCTTTACAGATTCAAAGAGAGAGAGAGAGAGAGAGAGAGAGAGAGAGAGAGAGAGAGAGAGAGAGAGAGAGAGAGACAGAGAGGTTTAACAATACTTTTATTCGCTATTTGCCAGATACATACATTTGTACCTCATTATTTTTCACCATAGGTCATCCCCAGTATATCATTGAAAAATCATGTAGAAATAAAAACAAATAAATAAATAGGCAAAAGGTAAAAATAAAAAAGCTGCAGACAGTCCACTAGTGTAAAACCAAGTATGTCCTCAAGCGACCGCTAAAAGGTTAAAGAAAAATCAGAAGTTAAAAACAAGTTGGTTCTCATGAACCGTACATAAAACCTCATCCACACACCATGTTGCATAAAAACCCATTACATTGCTGGTCAGCAAATAGTAGGCAAATTCGATCTTTAGCCTAGCTGCTACTAGCCGCTTACAGAGAAGCTCTGGATCTACCGTAACTCGTTGCAACCCCTTGTTCTTTCGTGTTATCCACACGGCTAGTTTAGCTGTGCCGAGCAGATAGTTCAACAGAACCAGTTTCCTCCTTTTAGAGAAGCGGTATTTTACTCCTCCTATAAAAATCTTCTCTGAGAATTCTTCATCTGATTTCCGAAACCAGCTCTTGAGTAGCTTAAAAAGACCTTCTAATCTTGGGCATCTTAAAAACAAGTGTTCCAGGTCCTCCCTCACCCCACAGAACCTACACTCCCCCGTCACCGCTGGATTGAGGTGTGCCACATGTCTGTCTGTAGCTATCGCCCCGTGAATAATCCTCCACTGCAGGTCAGCAGTACGCTTCTCTACAGGAGGTTTATACAGGGACCTCCACCTGTCCCGCACAAGAACGTCTGGGTTCAACATCCCTGGCCACCTCGAGACTTTTTGTCTCCTCAAGGAGTTTTTGTGCAGCACTTTTACTGTTATTCGGTACATAGATTTCTTAGACATGTCCATAAAAAGGTTTGACTGTGGAGTCTTGAAAGACAAGATGGAGTCTGTGACTTCATCCTCCTCCTCCACTCTCACCGCAGGCAGAAAACGAAGACCCGGAAACTCCACGTCATTCCTCCTGTCACGAGTATTCCCATGTCTCTGTGCAATGTACATCCTGTAGCTGCTTGGCAGTGAATTGTACAGTTCCTCTTGCAGTCTTGCTGTTAGACGTGAAGATCTCAGCCCCGTCACTGTTTTCAGCTCTTCCGCTGGTATCCAGCCTCCTTCGTCTAGTAGGTGGCCCAGCTTTGTGATGTTGTTGTCCAGTAAACACCTGCGTATGCTCACCGAGGACAGCAGTCTTGAAGTTATGAAAGAGTTGAAGAAGAGTGGTTCTTCTGGAGTCCATCGCTCTAGATTATCCATGACTCTTTCTGTTTTTGTTACCGTTTTCCATGTAAGCAGCACGGATCTGTAATACGGCGTCAGCTCGGATAAGCTCAGCTCCTCCAGCTTCATTAAGAACAGGTGTTTATCTAGCTTGAGGCCACCTACTCTCCTCAGGATGGCATTTGCAGTTTTTTCCCACACCACATCTTTGTGGTATAGGAGTCTCTGCGCAGCTTGTATCCGGAAGGCACGGATTCTGCTCCTCACGTCTACCAGCCCTTGCCCACCTTCCTGTAACGGCAGGTAAAGCACTGCAGCACGCAGCCAGTGTTGTCCACTCCAAAAGAAATCCACTATTCTTCTCTGTATGTCAGAAACCAGTTCTTCAGGTGGTTCCATAACAATAGTCTTGTGCCACAGAGTTGAGGCAGCCAGGTTGTTTACTATCAGAACCCTTCCTCTGTAAGACAATTGTGGTAATAGCCATTTCCACTTGGACAATCGGGCAGACACCTTTTCCAGCAGCCCCTCCCAATTTTTTTTCTGGAATTGTTCATTTCCCAAAAAAACTCCCAGTATTTTTAGTCCATCTCTCCTCCACCGTAGCCCTCCTGGAAGTTGTGGAACTTCACTGTGCTCCCAGTTGCCTAACATAAAACCTTCACTCTTTGACCAGTTAACCCGTGCAGAGGAGGCTTTTTCATATATCCCAATGATCTCTTTTAAAAGTGTGAGGTCTCTTTTCTCGGTGACAAAAACAGAAATGTCATCTGCATAGGCCGCTAAGACCACCTTAAAATAACCATCCACTTCTGGTATTAAAGTCCCTGTCAGTGATGCTCTGAGTCTACATAGTAAAGGTTCGATGACTAGGCTGTATAATTGTCCGGAAAGCGGACAACCCTGCCTAATACCTCTAGTCACCGATACTGGGGCACTTAAACTACCCCCTGCTTTAACCAGCACAGATACATCAGAGTACAGGAGTCCTACATATGATATAAAACCTTCTCCAAAGCCAAAGTGCTTCAATACGTTAAAAAGGTACGCATGGTCGACCCGATCAAAGGCTTTTTCCTGATCTATTGACAGGATTCCCAGTTTACTCTTATTTAGCCGATTAAAATCAATTATATCCCTTAGTAAAAAAAGGCTGTCCATTATAGACCTTTCAGGGATGCAGTAAGTTTGGTCATTTTTTATAACTGAATCTAAAACAAGTTTCAGTCTATTAGCCAAGCACTTGGAGAAGATTTTGTAATCGGCACACAAAAGAGAAACTGGCCTCCAGTTCTTTAAAAATCCCAAGTCTCCTTTCTTAGGGAGCAGTGATAGGACCGCTCTCCGACAACTTACAGGGAGTGTTTTACTCTGCATACATTCTGTTAAAACCTCATGTAAGTCTTGTCCCAATAAAACCCAGAAATGCTGATAAAAGTCCACGGGTAAACCATCTATACCAGGGGAACGTCCCTTAGATAGCTGAGACATTGCCTCTGTGAGCTCCTGCAGGGTGATGATCCTGTCTAGTTCCTCTTTTTGTGTTTGCTGTATTTGTGGCAGGTCTTTGAGTAAGTCCTCAGCAGAGTCCGTATCACAGCTCTCAGCGCTGTACAACTCGCTGTAGAAGTCTCTTGCCAGTCTCCTCATTTCTGCCGGGTCAGATGTGATGGATCCATCCGTGCGGCAAAGATGGCACATTGTCTTTTGCTGAACACCTTTTTTCTCCAGATTAAAAAAGAAGGTACTGGGAGCGTCCATGTCTTTAATAGAGCAGTATCTCGCTCTTATCAGTGCCCCCTTAGCCTGTTCCTGCAACAGGGAGCTGAGTTCTCGTCTCATTTTTGTTAGTCCAACTCCCTGTGTGGTGTCATTGCCGTCCATGATGCGTTTTTCTGAAAGTTCGATGTCTCTTTGTAGAGACTGCACTGTTTCATTCAGGATAGTAGTAGAGAAAGACGCATAGTTCTGACACAGCATTTTTATGTTGACTTTCCCCACATCCCACCACTGGCTAAGGCTTGTAAAAGAGCTCTTCTTCATTTTCCAGCCATCCCAGAAAGTGTTAAAAATCTCATGAAAATAAACATCTTGTAATAATTTGACATTAAAAACCCAATAATAGTTTGCTTTCAATGTTTTCCTTATATTTATGTTTAATAAAACCACGTGATGATCTGAAAAACCATTGGGTTCAATAGAAACATTCATTACTCTATTGTTCCAGGTCTTTTTTAAATAAAACCTGTCTAACCTTGCTCCACTGACCCTGCTATCATTCACTTTAAGCCAAGTATACTGCCTTACACCCTCATGCCTATTTCTCCAAATGTCAGCCATTTGGGTTTCATTGAGGATATTAGATAAAAGGATGCCTGACTGACAATGAGGTTCTTCCCCATTTCTGTCCAGAGTAAAATCAGTAGTACAGTTCCAGTCACCCCCCATAATAACACACACACTGTCATCATATTTCTGGACCAACTTTTTAAGGTCTAAAAAGAACATCATTCGCTCTGGACCACTGTTAGGAGCATAAACATTTATAAAAACAAAAACAGTACCTTTATGTTCTACTTTTGCTAACAGCAATCTTCCTTTAACTACTTCCTTTACCTCTAAAATGTTGTTTACGTGGTCAGAAAATAAAATCGCGACCCCAGCACTGTTTCTTGTCCCATGACTCATAGAAATATTCCCTTTCCACCACATTCCCCATTCTACCTGATTATCAGTGTCAGTATGTGTTTCCTGTAAAAAAATAACATTAAGTTTTTTAATACTTATAAACTCCTTTACCATTGTTAATTTATTTCTGTCTCTACCCCCATTAATGTTTAATGTTCCTACTTTAAACATCTCCATGGGAAAGAGGAAGAAAAGGATAGACACAGAAAGGAGACAGTAAAGTGAAAAAGACACCAGACGTGATTTATCCATTTAACTGTTTTATTTTACTTTGTTTTTCCTCAGTTTTGTCACCATCTTTTTCAGTCTAAACCTTTTCTTTTTATCCAGAACTTCATGGCTCACTGTCTTTTGTAACAGCACTGCTGATGCTATGAATTTGTCTACATCTGGAAAAAAATCTTTCACCTCAACCACTTTGCCGAATGTTACGTCCAGAAAATCATTAATGTCCTCAAGAGAGTACGTGTCTTCTGGTGCCTGTGACCCGACATCAGAAATCTCAGACATTGTGTCATCCTCCCTCATTTCTGCATCAACAGTGTCTTCACCTTTTAACCGGTCTTCTCTGGCACCAGTTATTCCACCACTACCACTGCCTCCAAACAATCCACTTACACCACAGTTTTCCCCTGATTCCACCATTTCAGTATTCAGGTTCACAGTGATCTCATCTCGGTTATCACATGGTATCTCAGTAACCTGAGTTCCACTCCTAACTGTATCTGAGGTCTGTACACCTTCAGCTTCCTTTACTGCAACACTTATAACCCTGGACTCCTCATTACTATGTCCAGCTTCCTCCTCAGTGATCCGTTCAACCACA
>NC_083473.1:2740971-2758471 GCF_030014155.1 Tachysurus vachellii | reverse complement strand
ATCTACCAGCTCGAGTTAGACTCTGTGATACTTAAGAGGCGATGTGAACTTTATGTGGTCTTTTACATGTATTAAATAAATAAATAAATAAACATCCGATAGAAAGCATAAACGTAGTTATTTAGGAATGCAAATGATAATATAATAAAGAATATGTAATAAAAATAAAAAAATAACAAAATATATATAATTATAAGAAATAATAAAAAGTAATAATAAATTAAAAGACAACAGCAGTAAATGTAATTGAAACATCTAAAAAACTAAAATATTTAATGAATGAATAAGCAAAACTGTTTAATAGAATACAATTGTCACGGCGAGACAAAGCCGAGCGAGGATCCAAATGCAGTTTAAAGTTTAATCATCCAAAACACAAGAAACAGACAGACAGACAGACAGACAGAACAAGGCAGAACAAGGCAGAACAAGGCAGAACATAGAGCTAACAGGAAACAGGAACATAGACACAAACATCCAACATGTAACAACGACCAACACCAGGGAAGTGAACAAACAGAGTAGATATAACAAACAGGAACCAATCACCAAGCAGAGACAATCAGAGACTAAGACAATACACCTGGGGGGGGAATAGAGTGCAATTAGTGTCCATGGTAACCAATGAGTGGGTGGAGCAAACAATTAACAGCACGGCAGACAGCAGACAGAAACAGGGCAAAACACAGACAGACTCATTACAACAATACAGTAGAATATTAATTAATTAATTAATAAAACAATTAATTATTTAAAGCAACACAAAAAAAAAAAAAAATGCTGTATGGAAAACAAACAAAAAAAAGAAGGTGAATTAGATCAAATGTAAGATATAAAAACATAAAAATAACAACTTAAAAAATATTAAATAAATAATGAATACAAAAAAAGTAATTGAAATATGTATTAAAATAAATATAAATAAATATATAATTTAATAATATGTATTACAATAAATATAAATAAATAAATAATTAAAAATAAAAATAATAATTTAAAATAAAGAATTTAATAGGGTAAAGTCGGTAATGGGGTAATTAAAGGGATAATCAGGTAAAGTAAGTAAATAAAAGAAATAATCAAATTAAATATTTAATTTAAACTAAACATCACCAATCATCATCATCATCATCATCATCATCATCATCATCATCTTTATTAACACAGTTGATTTATTACACTACACTTCAAAGTGCTACACGGAGCAAAAAAGGCAAATAATAAAAGTGTAATAAAATTGTCAAGGAATGAACAAAAATAGAAACGAATAAAGCTACAAAATAAAATCAAAATCAATGCTTTTACTTTTTTCTCTTTTTTTTATGAGAATTTCTTTTTTAGACTGCTCTTATTTCCGAGCTTCCAGAAAGCAGATAATGGAGTCGGCGGAGCTAAAAGCAGGATGTGTTTCTGTCAGTTGTTTGTTAAATGGACTTCTCCTTATTCAGAGAGATGAAGAGCAGATCATTCAGATCATTCCTCTCACCACGTTCCTCCACTGAGTCACATCAATCTCAATTTACACTCGTCCTCCAGCCTTCTGACATCACACCATCTCTTTCGGTTTCTGTCATCTGCCTTTATTCTGTATCTCACAGCACTGAAAATGCCTGAACTCTGATTGGTCAGAAGGTGTTGATTAGTGTTCTATATCAGCGGGTCTGACAGTAGTGATGGTTTATGTTAATGCATCATTTCCTATACATTTCTGTTTCTATAGCATCACTGAATGTTGTGGTACTGTATGTACTCTTTCTCTCTCTGCCTGTGGATAAGCATCTATACTGAGAGGGTCTTCAGGGGTCACCACAGTGGATCACATGGTCCGCATATTAGATTTGGAACCGGTTTTATGCCGGATGTCCTTCCCAATTTCATCCAGGCTTAGGAGATGAGCATCTATACTATATCTATTAATTTATCAACCAACTACATTTGTTTCCTCATCTCTCTCATTATTTATATCTCTCATTCATTAGGATCTTCCACTAGGATGAGTTGATTTGTTTCTACACAGGTCCATTCAACTAGCTATTTGTCTGTCTATCTATCTATCTATCTATCTATCTATCTATCTATCTATCTATCTATCTATCTATCTATCTATCTATCTATCTATCTATCTATCTATCTATCTATCTATCTATCCATTCATCTATTCAACTAGCCATTGGTCCATCCACCCACCCATCTATCCATCCCTGCATCCATCTGTGAATTCACACATCATTCAGAACAGGATTGTTGGTCGTTTTTCTTTTCCTCTTTATATTGATCTAACCATCAGCCTACTTTATCAACCTCCCTCCCTTCCTCCTTTTATTTAAATATGTAAATACACTTATTCATCTAAACAGGCTTGTTTTTTCTTGTATTCATCCCTTTATTGATCTAAGTACTTGCCATCCATCCCCCCATCAATCTATGAAATTTTCATTTGAAATTTGAAATTTTATTCTTTATTTCTTTTTATTTCCAGCAGTGAGAATCAAAAGAAAAGTTGAATAGCAAATGGTGAGAACTTTGGATTAAGAGCACAGATGAGCTGGATTCAACTTTATGCAAATTACAATCTGCAACCAATCAGACAAAGACTTTCTATTCACACAGTCTGCCTACACACAGCTACTGTATTATTCTGCCTGAACAAGATGGACAAACGAATAAACACCACAATGTTAGTCTTCCTCAAGCACTACTTTTGAACATTTACATATACTCACTCTCTCTCTCACTCATTTTCTACCGCTTATCCGAACTACCTCGGGTCACGGGGAGCCTGTGCCTATCTCAGGCGTCATCGGGCATCAAGGCAGGATACACCCTGGACGGAGTGCCAACCCATCGCAGGGCACACACACACACTCTCATTCACTCACACAATCACACACTACGGACAATCTTTTTTCCAGAGATGCCAATCAACCTACCATGCATGTCTTTGGACCAGGGGAGGAAACCGGAGTACCCGGAGGAAACCCCTGAGACACGGGGAGAACATGCAAACTCCACACACACAAGGCGGAGGCGGGAATCGAACCCCCAACCCTGGAGGTGTGAGGCGAACGTGCTAACCACTAAGCCACTGAAATGTTCAAAAGTAGTGCTTGAGGTAGACTAACATTGTGGTGTTTATTCATTTGTCCATGTTCATGAATGACAGATTAATTTATTACAGAAAGACACACCGACATACATCCATCCATCCATTCATCCATCCATTCATCCATCCATCCATACGTCCAACCATCCATCCATCCATCCATATGTCCATCCATGCATCCATCCATCCATCCATCCACCCATCCATCCATCAGCATGGCCTGACATCGGATTTGCAGACAGATTTTAGGGAATGTAAAATAGCAGATAAAACACTGGTTTGTAAACAGATGCTCAGCAGATGTTTAGTTTTTTCTCACTACTATAAATAATGGGACACATTTTAGAAACACGATGAGATATAAATGTTCCTGAAAATCGTTTTTTTTTTTTTTGTTTTTTTTTTTTTTCTTTTAGCATTTTGAAAATGATTGGCATAAAATTTTGCCTTTTTGCCATAAACACTTTGGTATAAGAACACATCATTTATTCACATCAAGTGAAGATCAACATAAAGGAAAGGAAAGCAAATGATGATCTCTGTGGTAAATTCCATCAAAAATACTTTTATTAAAAATAAATAGTATTCATGTGAATCAGCCACAGAAAGGTGTTAGTCATGTTTGTACCTTACATAATATGAGAGCTACTTTTATTGAATAAACAAACAAACAAACAAACAATCAAACTAATAAATAAATAAACAAACAAACAAATAAATAAATAAATAAATAAATAAATGAAAAATATAAAAATAATGAAATGAAATTGAAAAAATTCAGTACAGGCTGAAGTTCAATAAACGTCAAAAACATTTGCAGAACAAATCTGGCTATAACTTAAAACGTATTTTGTAGATTCCCAGAGAACTTATTTGTTTGTTTCGTTGTTTGTTTATTTGTTTGTGTGGTAAATACTAATTTTTAAACTGGTTCCATTCCTTTGTTCAGGTCAAGGTTTTAGATTTCCTCCAATCTGACACTTTATACCAGTTTCTCCTACACAAACTTTACCCAAACTCACTGTGGTTCCTCAGGTGATGACACACACACACACACACACACACACATTCTGCCATTAAAAGCATTTTTCCCTCAGCGCTCAGCACACACACTGTAGCCTGAAGGACAGCTGCTACACGTGAGCTGCTGCTGTAAAGCAGTGATGTAAAGCCATGTGGTGTGATGGATATGGAGAGTAAGAGTGAGATGTTCACTACGCTATGCTACACTGCACTACACTAAACACCCCGGGCTCTCGCAGACACATGATGAATTATATCTGAGATGATCTCATGCTGTAGAACATGTCAAGTCATTTCTGTGTGTTATCCGTTGAGACCCAGACAGGAAATGACCAAATATGGACATTACTGAGACACTAAGATTTTATTGCATGAGCACAACATTCTCAAAGTCCAGACATTTACATTTACATTTACAGCATTTGGAAGACGTCGTTATTCAGAGCGACGTACAGAAGTGCTTTTAAGCCTCTATCGATGAATACATTAATTCTAGTTCACTAGGTTACAGACTGAAGACACCATCAACCTAAAACTGTTCAGACAAGGAAAAACAAACAAGGAAAATAAGCTCTAGATTAAATTTTTCAGGAAGAGATTTGATCTTCACCAGTCGTTTGAAGACGGTCAGTGACTCAGCTGTTCGGACCTCTAGGGGGAAGTTCATTCTACCATCTCGGTGCTGAATAGAGAACAGTCTTGATGTAGACCCTGATACCCTGAGAGATGCTGGGACCAGTGGAGCAGGTGCTAGCAGATGTTGGTAGCTCTGAGGGAGTGAGGTGCAGTGTGAGGAGACAATCATGTACGTTTCACATGTAATAATAATGTGAGGTGTTGAGATTCTTTTCAGATAAATAGAACTCTGTGTAAAGTGACAGTAAAGTATAAAGAGTCGAATCGACTTGAAATGTCAAATCTGAGTAAAACTCATTCATTCATTCATTCATTTTCTACCGCTCATCCGAACTACCTCGGGTCACAGGGAGCCTGTGCCTATCTCAGGCGTCATTGGGCATCAAGGCAGGATACACCCTGGACGGAGTGCCAACCCATCACAGGGCACACACACACTCTCATTCACTCACACACTCACACACTACGGACAATTTTCCAGAGATGCATGTCTTTGGACCAGGGGAGGAAACCGGAGTACCCGGAGGAAACCCCCGAGGCACGGGGAGAACATGCAAACTCCACACACACAAGGTGGAGGCGGGAATCGAACCCCCAACCCTGGAGGTGTGAGACCAACGTGCTAACCACTAAGCCACCGTGCCACCCTGAGTAAAACTCATGTTAGTATAATATTTGGAAATAACATTCTCTAACTCAAGACTTTTCAACCAACTGAACTGATGTTATTTTATCTTCTTCCCTTTACTTTTCTCACAATAGAGGCGTCTATATAGAACATTAAGGTGTGAAAATGAATTGTAAAGTGAATGAAATGTCTGTGTGGAAAAGCTCAGGTGAGTTAGTCGTAAGCTGGTAGTGAAAAGAAGATTTTTTTTTCTTTTAAATTGTATATGATTAATAAACTCTATCTAGGTTTATTATTTTTTTGTAGGTAAACTAGCAATATATTTATTTCTGCAGCAGCGGCGTGGTGTGGGCTTAGTGATATACATCACCATAATGAACAGCAGAAGCTCCAGAGATGACAGCAATCAGCACCAACATGGAAGGTCACAGTGTTTGGGGTGTCGAGTTGTTGACACCACAGTGTGGGAGGTTTTAAGGTGTAATGAGCAGAAATATGACCACTGGAGGGTTACAGAATAATATAAACAACATGGCATGGACATATAGCCATCTATATAAGCAGGTTATTAAGTGGCTTGTGTGAAGTACCTTAGTATTTGAAATGAATTCAGAATGTTATTATAGGAAAGTTCACAGATCTTGTAGAGCTACATATTAAACTCCTTTATGGAGTTACCAGAAAGTTACCATGACAACACCACCACCACCACTAACACCACCACCAACAGCACAACCAAAACAACCACCAACACCACAAGCAACACCACCACCACCACCAACACCACCAGCAACACTAACACAACCACCAACATCACAACCACCAACATCACCAGTAACAACAACACAACCACCAACATCACCACCAACACCACCAGCAACACCAACACAACCACCAACATCACCACCAGCACAACCACCAACACCACCGACACTGCCACCAACACCACCAGTAACAAAAACACAACAACCAACACCACCGACACTGCCACCAACACCACCAGTAACAAAAACACAACAACCAACACAACCATCAACACCACCACCAACACTACCAACACCACCAATAACACCAGCACAACCACCACCAACACCAACACTACCACCAACACCACCAGTAACAACAACACAACCACCAACACCACCAGCAACACCAACACAACCACCAACACCACCAACACTACCAACACCACCAGTAACACCAACACAACCACCAACACAACCATCAACACCACCACCAACACCGCCAACACCAACACTACCACTAACACCACCAATAACACCAACACAACCATCAACACCACCACCAACACCACCAGTAACACCAACACAACCACCAACACCACCAAAAGCAACTAATTGTGCCTGCTTTACTATAACACACACTCATCACTCTAACACTACAACACTATACTATAACACACACACACACACACACACTCAATACTCTAACACGTAACACTTTAATACTCTAAGTCTGTAACCTGAGCCAGAGTTAATCTATTCAATGATAGGGACTTAAAAGCACTTTTGTACGTCACTCTGAAAAAGGGCGTCTGCTAAATACTGTAAATGTAAATGTAACACTATAACACTATACAATACCACACACACAATACCCTAACACTATAACACTATACAATACCACACACACAATACTCTAACACTATAACACTATACAATACCACACACACACAATACTCTAACACTATAACACTATACAATACCACACACACACACAATACTCTAACACTATAACACTATACAATACCACACACACAATACTCTAACACTATAACACTATACAATACCACACACACACACAATACTCTAACACTATAACACTATACAATACCACACACACAATACTCTAACACTATAACACTATACAATACCACACACACACAATACTCTAACACTATAACACTATACAATACCACACACACACACACACACACACAATACTCTAACACTATAACACTATACAATACCACAGACACACACACACACACAATACTCTAACACTATAACACTATACAATACCACACACACAATACGCTAACACTATAACACTATACAATACCACACACACACAATACTCTAACACTATAACACTATACAATACCACACACACACACAATACTCTAACACTATAACACTATACAATACCACACACACACACACAATACTCTAACACTATAACACTATACAATACCACACACACAATACTCTAACACTATAACACTATACAATACCACACACACACACAATACTCTAACACTATAACACTATACAATACCACACACACAATACTCTAACACTATAACACTATACAATACCACACACACACACAATACTCTAACACTATAACACTATACAATACCACACACACAATACTCTAACACTATAACACTATACAATACCACACACACACAATACTCTAACACTATAACACTATACAATACCACACACACACATACACACACACACAATACTCTAACACTATAACACTATACAATACCACACACACACAATACTCTAACACTATAACACTATACAATACCACACACACACACAATACTCTAACACTATAACACTATACAATACCACACACACACACACACACACACAATACTCTAACACTATAACACTATACAATACCACACACACAATACGCTAACACTATAACACTATACAATACCACACACACACAATACGCTAACACTATAACACTATACAATACCACACACACAATACTCTAACACTATAACACTATACAATACCACATATACTCACTCACCTTCTACCGCTTATCTGAACTACCTCGGGTCACGGGGAGCCTGTGCCTATATCAGGCGTCATCGGGCATCAAGGCAGGATACACCCTGGACGGAGTGCCAACCCATCACAGGGCACACACACACACTCTCATTCACTCACGCAATCACAGACTACGGACAATTTTCCAGAGATGCCAATCAACCTACCATGCATGTCTTTGGACCGGGGGAGGAAACCGGAGTACCCGGAGGAAACCCCCGAGGCACGGGGAGAACATGCAAACTCCACACACACAAGGTGGAGACGGGAATCGAACCCCCAACCCTGGAGGTGTGAGGCGAACGTGCTAACCACTAAGCCACCGTGCCCCCCTCACACACACACACAATACTCTAACACTATAACACTATAACACACAGATTACATTTAGCCTATTAGCCTATTCCCTTATTAAAATCCCTTTTCACACTCAGGCTGGACGTTTCCGGTAAGTGGGTGTGGCTTTCTCATGCCTCGCCCAGCACAGGTATAAATAACACTAAAATATCCAGTGTGTGATTGAAGTTCTACACACCTGCTCACGTAAACACAATGCTCATTTTTATCAGTCAGGGTTACTACAGCTCATGATGAAGTTATTTCTTTGGCATAAAGAAGTCTGAAATCCCATAACCCGAAATCCCAGGACAGGCTCAGAATCCAGCGTAACCCTGACCATCATAAAGTGTTTACTGAAGATGAAGGAATAAATACATATGAATGGAACCGGTTTTGCGAAAGAGCCGTTTTTGTTAACCTTAAACCGCACAGCTGAGCAAACGATCTTGAATAAACATGTCTTCCAAATGGATAAACATAAAATGCCGGTCGTCTTGTTATTATGCAGATTCACAAACCGAGAGGCAAAGAGGCACTAAAAGCTTTTCAAACGGTTTATTTAATAATAAAGACCTCACGGTTAGCGATGCATTAAGCAATGAAAATGTGCAGCACGTCCCTGAGAACTCGATTATTCATGCAACCTTACTGCACATGGCTGCCAGGTTTGTAATAAACATCATCCTTCTTAAAAAAAAAACATGATAATAAAAAGCCAAACCCTTAGAGACTCTAAAAAGACAGTTTGTTTATTTTGAGTATGCATTTCTATTCCTTATTAACGTCAGCGTTCCTGGTTATGCTCGCTGATGTGCTTTGAATATCGTGATGAGCATTTTCTTTTCGTTTTATCTTTATCTCAGATTCATTCGTTCAATCTTCAAAGAGATCCGTCTGTATCTGTGCCTGAGCTGGATGCTTGAGCGGTCTGAGTCGAAGTCTCGGAGAGATCAGGGAGTGTAATCAGTGCCGATTTGATCTGAACAACGGAGACACACACACACACACACACACACACATTCGAGCAGAGTTTAGTTCCATCTGCTTTAATTACCTGAACAAAGTAATTATTATCAGACAGATTTAAAAAACAAACAACGCTTTGGAATGTGTAATGTGAATGTGAATGTGTGAGCCAGCGTTGAAGAAGAGTGGCAGTGAACGAGTGTGTGAAGGACAGGCATTAATTCCATTATGTCTTCATGGATCACATTACTACAGTGCTATTAAACCCCATTATACTGTAACACCTCAGATATGCAGACAAGTGCTGAGAACCATTACATCATCTGCTGCTCACTGAGAGGCTGATTTATTCTTCATGTGAGATACACACACTGCTAGGAGAAAGATTTTATAGCTGCTGTATTAATAGCAAACTGTGGAGACAGACGGACAGGCAGGGAGGCAGACAGACAGATAGATAGATAGATAGATAGATAGATAGATAGATAGATAGATAGATAGATAGATAGATAGATAGATAGATAGATAGACAAACAGACAAACCCTTGGATAGACAGACATCTAGTAAATTTGACATTTGGAAAGACAGAAACTTGGCTAGCTAAAGAGCTGGAGAGCTTAACAGAAACTTGACGGATAGACAGACAAACAGACATACAGTAAATACTGGAGAGGCAGACAACAGAAAAGTCAGACATATCTTTGTTAACTTGTACGAACAGATAAACACCAACAGAAGACAGACAGACACTTGGGTAGGCAGTATACCTGACCCACAGATAGATGGACAGATATGTGGGAAAATAGGTAGCCATAAGGACAGACAGACTTAAGGTAGCCATAAGGACAGACAGACTTAAGGTAGCCATAAGGACAAACAGACTTAAGGTAGCCATAAGGACAAACAGACTTAAGTTAGCCATAAGGACAGACAGACTTAAGGTAGCCATAAGGACAGACAGACTTAAGGTAGCCATAAGGACAAACAGACTTAAGTTAGCCATAAGGACAGACAGACTTAAGGTAGCCATAAGGACAGACAGACTTAAGGTAGCCATAAGGACAGACAGACTTAAGGTAGCCATAAGGACAGACAGACTTAAGGTAGCCATAAGGACAGACAGACTTAAGGTAGCCACAAGGACAGACAGACTTAAGGTAGCCATAAGGACAGACAGACTTAAGCCAGCCATAAGGACAGACAGACTTAAGGTAGACAGACAGAGACCCACCTGGATAGATGCACAAAGAGACAGACAGACAGACATTTTTACATGGACAGACAGACTTAGACTGAGAGACGTACACGTGAACAGAGATGCAGATACTTGGACAGACAGAATGCTGGTGAGGAATAAACCTAGATAGACAAACACTTTAAATGATTGTAGAGGCTTTCCTGAATACTTCATAGTCATTCTGTCTTAATCTGTCCTTCTTGTACTTAAGGATCAGAGCTGAAAGATTATTGAGGGCTTTCTGCTGGTTTGCTGAAGATTTGCCTTAAATTATATTTGCAGATGAAAGGTTTAAATGCAGAATCCTACAACCTAGTCATGAATGACTCCCTGCTAATATAGGAAATCTCTTCTAATCCTAATTCTTGTAGACCTGAGGCAGATAATCAGTATTCAGTATTACAAATCAGAAGAATACATATAGACATAAGCCAATGATTCTGTTGTGTATTTTATTTTACACTGTGCCCTGTACGATACAATAGCTCTCAATATAGAGGCAGAAGGGCAAAAGATATACCAAAGGGCAAAAGATAAACCAAATACCAAATTCTAATATTGATATTAGAAAGAGTCAGAGAGACAATCCACAGTCCAAGAACAGAAGGGCAAGTCATGGTCTGACGGTTAGAGAGTCTGACTCTCAACCCTAAGGTTGTGGGTTCGAGTCATGGGCTGACCACGACTGAGGTGCCCTTGAGCAAGGCACCAAACCCCCCCAACTGCTCCCTGGACGCCGCAGCGCGGCTGCCTACTGCTCCGGGTGTGTGTTCACGGTGTGTGTGTGTTCACTGCTGTGTGTGTGCACTTTGGATGGGTTAAACGCAGAGAACGAATTCTAAGTATGAGGTCACCGTACTTAGCCGTATGTCGCTTCACTTCACTTCACTTCAACTTTCTACTGTCCATGGGCTGAAATTCCCAGCTTGACCGGCTCTTGACAGAATTCAAGGGCAAAATGTGCTCGAGTGACCAGTTTCTGAAACTGTTCATGGACAGGAAATCCCAGACTGACCAACTTCTAACACTATCCTCTGTCCAAGATGTTAGCGTGACACTATTCAAGAGCAGAAATTCCCATGGGAAGCAACTTCTGACACTTGCTTTAGAAGCAACTTCTGAAATTCCCCAGGATCCAGACTCTTAAACTGCCCCAAAACAGAAAGTGTGTAAAGGACATCAGACAGTGGAGATTTACTAACTTCCTCCTGCTTAACTCTGACAGACAGAAGTTCTTGTACTAGGACACGACCATCCAGAAGTAAGCTTTCTGATTCCAGAGGAACTCTGGATGATCTTTCTGTTCATCATGTGCAGCAGTAAAAGTCCTTGGTGTCATTATTGACTCCGGTCTCTCATTTGAAGCTCATGGTGATAATATCACAAGGGTAGCCTTCTTTCATCTCAATGTTGCTAAATAAATAAATATGATGTCACTACACGATGCAGAGAAACTAGTTCATGCCTTTGTCACCTCTAGGTTGGACTTGGAAGTCCTGGCCTATTGGTTAGAGAGTTTGACTCCTAACCATAAGGTTGTGGGTTCGAGTCTCGGTCCGGCAATACCACGACCGATGTGCCCTTAAGCAAGGCACCAAACCCCCCCAACTGCTCCCCGGGTGCTGCAGCATAAATGGCTGCCCACTGCTCTGGGTGTGTGTTCACGGTGTCTGTGTGTTCACTGCTGTGTGTGTGTGTGCACTTTGGATGGGTTAAATGTAGAGAACAAATTCTGAGTATGTGTCACAATACTTAGCTGTATGTCACGTCACTTTCGGATTGTTGTAATGCGGATTGTTGTAAAATAATTTTTTTTGCTATACAAAAAAAAAAAAACAATTGAATGAATTGAATTGAATTACCAGTTTCAGATACTTTCCAAAAGCATATAGTGCCAGAATGACTAGGTTCTAAAACTGACCCAGATAATACTGAGGTGCCAGAAGGAATAGCTTTTAATACTGTCCCAGGGGGGTAATTAACAACACTGAGGCACTTCTGACTATGAAGTATGGCCATAGGAACAGAGATCCTGTGTGGACATCCTAGTAATGAGAAGACTGACCAGCTTCCCAGAGAAAGTAGTAAAGTCTAAGTGACCACCATCAACCTCTGACCAGGAGCAGGATCAACCACACTTAATATCGTCTACACAACACCTGAACAAAACACCTGAATGATCGGTTTCTAAAAAAAGGTCCAAGCAACTCGATTTTGATGTTTGTCAGGACAAAAGGAGCCAAGGTGACAAATGTGTGACACTGATTAGAGGTAGCGGTAACCTGGGGGTAGGGCACCGCAAAGTGCTGCCGTGAAGGCCACGTCAATAAGTGTTTTTAGAAAATGAAGTCAATGAGGGCTTTTGTTCCTGATTCTCGTTCACTCCCAACCTCTTTCTCTTTCCTTTCTCGCTCATGTCACTCACTTTAAATCAATTCACATCAAAGCAGGCTGTATTGGCACGGCAGTATTCACTTACCACAATGCCCTAGAATTTAGATGGGTTATCTAATTTATCTTCCAATTTCTTATCCTCTTTTCTCCTTTTACTTGTTTATCTCCCACTTCCTGAGGTTCCCTCTCTCTGTTAATTTGCCTATTGTCTTTCACTGGACGTAACTCGGTATCGATCCAGTCTTTGCACCGAGTCTTTGAAGTTTTTAGTTACAAAGCCTCTGCTATAATGGCATTTCCATCACGCTGACAGCATGGGCTTATTTTAATCATCTGAAATAAGAACAGATGTAGTCTAACAATGTTGTAAGAAAGAATCTATTAGGAAGAATTTTTGAATTTGGTTCTGATATCTGGAATAAAGAAATGAAAATTTGACAGTTTCTTGTGAATAACCTCGATTACTATACTTTTATTTTTCAAATTTACATACAGATGACTTTTACGATTCAATTACATTTACAGGTGATTCTTACATATGATTCAATTACATTCACAGGTGATTCTTACAAATGATTCAATTACATTCACAGGCGATTCTTACATACAATTCAATTACATTCACAAGTGATTCTTACATATGACTCAATTACATTCACAGGTGATTCTTACATATGATTCAATTACATTCACAGGTGATTCTTACATATGATTCAATTACATTCACAGGTGATTCTTACATACAATTCAATTACATTCACAGGTGATTCTTACATACAATTCAATTACATTCACAAGTGATTCTTACATATGACTCAATTACATTCACATGTGATTCTTACATACAATTCAATTACATTCACAAGTGATTCTTACATATGATTCAATTACATTCACAGGTGATTCTTACATATGACTCAATTACATTCACAAGTGATTCTTACATATGACTCAATTACATTCACAAGTGATTCTTACATACAATTCACTTACATTCACAGGTGATTCTTCCAAGTTTCATTTATATTTCATAAAATTTAAATGTCGACAATCAACTCCTCCGTGCAGAAGCCTTCAAATACTCAACAATGTAAAATGTTATTTTGTGTTTTGATTAAGAGGTCGTTCTTCCAAATTTCAAGATTTAATTTTATTGCATATTATCCGTATTACATTTTTTTTGTTAGTTTAAGCTAAAGTTTAGGTGCTTCTGCAGACTAATATATATATAAACACTCCGATCTGCTTTTTCTGCTTAATAAATAAATAAAATGACTAATAACCTTCCCTGACTTCCTTATTCATACCATGAAGTTCAATTTGAGGCTAAATTTAATTGATTAATGATTAAATAAATATCCTGTACCTGAAATAAACAGAGTTTTTTTTTTTTTACTACAGCTCCTCTCTCTTATCAAGGCCTAACAGACGAGTGCGAGGCTTTCAGCGCATCAAACACTGCAGAATTGTAGCTGAGCGAAGAAGCTTAGCGAAGGCTTTAAATCCCCAAATGTTCTTCTTCTTTATTAACTCTATTCCTTTCTCATTGTTCACGCTAATTATATCTTATGAAAAGACAATTCATTTTTTTGAAAGTTAATGAAAATGTAAAACTCTGAGGAGTCGAATATAATTCATACTTCAGCTGGAATCTTCATACGGCTTGGGTGTGTTTGTGAAGCTCTTGCTCTCGAGTCGTAACAGACGTAACTGTTCACTCATGCCGAGCTGGTTTTAGCATAATTTAGCATAATTGCCAGTGAGCTGTGTGACATGTTCATGCAATGATAGACAAACAAGATTCCTTATTAAACCAGATCAACTAATTAGGTGGATTAGCGAGAAGCCTCAAGTCTTAACAAACTCAAGTTCAAGAGAGAGAGAGAGGGAGAGAGAGAGAGAGAGAGAGAGAGAGAGAGAGAGAGAGAGACAAACAGAGACAGAGCGAGAGACCGAGAGACCGAGAGAGAGACAGAAAGAGGGAGAGAGAGAGACAGAGAGAGAGAGGGAGACAAAGAGAGAGAGAGAGAGAGAGAGAGAGAGAGAGAGAGAGAGAGAGAGAGAGAGAGAGAGAGAGAGAGAGAGAGAGAGAGAGAGAGAGAGAGAGAGAGAGAGAAAGAGACAAAGAGAGACAGAGCGAGAGACCGAGAGACCGAGAGAGAGACAGAAAGAGGGAGAGAGAGAGACAGAGAGAGAGAGGGAGACAAAGAGAGAGAGAGAGAGAGAGAGAGAGAGAGAGAGAGAGAGAGAGAGAGACAGATAGAGAGACAGAGAGAGAGAGAGAGAGAGAGAGAGAGAGAGAGAGAAAGAGAGAGAGAGAGAGACAGAGAGAGAGAGGGAGACAAAGAGAGAGAGAGAGAGAGAGAGAGAGACAGATAGAGAGACAGAGACAGAGAGAGAGAGAGAGAGAGAGAGAGAGAGAGAGAGAGAGAGTATTTCAGCATGTCTAAGTGGTGTCTGGTTTAAAATGGCTTTAAACACGTGAACTATTTCTCTCTGAGTAAACATGATGGTGTGTTTATGTAGTCAGAGGTTTCACACTGCTCCTACTGTCCCTGGTGTTAACACTGAATCCTGACTCTTCATCATCTCACCTTGTGTCACACTTTACATTCCTAAACTCTGCTGCAAACTTCTTCTAATTTGCATATTCACGTTTCGACGATCCTGATTGGATAAATCCAGCACGTGTCCGCCTTAAATAACGTCTCGTCTCACGCTTTCACGTCAGTGAGGAAAAAAGTTCAGGTCTGTGTTTCTGCACTCGAGCAGGTTCTGTTATCTTTCGCAGCTTTATCGTCTTTTTTGCTCTTTAGTCGATCAGACGTTCGTTCTTTGATCTCCAACTTCTGCTAATTTTCAGTGTGACGTATTTCCTCCTCTCTACAGCATGCATGTCCATTGTAGTATATTGTACAGCGCACATATACAGTACTTATGTTAAATAGTGCCCGCTTAGAGGCGGAGGGATTTTCTGGGAGTGGTGTGTTCTGGTTCTGTGAGTTTGACTGATGAAGGTTGTGGCCAGCACGGCTGTAGTTAAATAAAGAGTAAACAGTCTACTTGCTTGTTTTAATTCCTCTCACCTAATTGCACGTCATATACAGTATATATATATATATATATATAGTTGCAAAACCAAAATACTACACATGATGTTCAATGATATCCACAATCCTCAATAATCTATCCACAGAGCCGTTTTTACGTGTTTAACTGTTTCTACATCCTGACATGAGGTTTTCACATGTGGTTCAGGTTCTGATTGGGTGTCTGTTGCTAAGCAACCAGCCTTAATGTTTTAACAGCGCGTCGTTTCACACTGAACACGTTCAGCACCGCAGTGTTAACTCTGTAAACCTGGCATTAATCCTGCTTCTGAGCACTCACTCACTTTCTACCGATTATCCGAACTACTCGGGTCACGGGGAGCCAGTACCTATCTCAGGCGTCATCGGGCATCAAGGACGGAGTGCCAACCCATCACAGGGCACACACACACACACACTCTCATTCACTCACACAATCACACACTACGGACAATTTTCCAGAGATGCCAATCAACCTACCATGCATGTCTTTGGACCGGGGGAGGAAACCGGAGTACCCGGAGGAAACCCCCCGAGGCACGGGGAGAACATGCAAACTCCACACACACAAGGTGGAGGTGGGAATCGAACCCCCAACCCTGGAGGTGTGAGGCGAACATGCTAACCACTAGGCCACCGTGACCCCACCTGTGCTACAAGCTTCTATAAAACTCATGCAGCCTCTTTTTATTAAACTTTGTGTAGAGTTTGAAGTTCTGTTTAAACTCTTGGTAGAACATAGTAGTGCTTCCTGAAGCATCTTTATACTGAACTAAAACCTCTTTATCCACAGGATTATAATCTTTCCCAATATGATCGCTTAGCTATGATCAGGATATACACTCTATTACCTGGTCTTTCTATTCCTCCTTTTATAGAAAGCGAAATAAACTGTAATCTTTCCCCATGCCTACACATTCAATCCGTAAGAAAAATGACTGACGTGATGGATTCAGAGGAGATTACAATCAAAGACACACTCAGGTTCTACCTGTGTAAAAGTAATCCAAGCCAAAGCGGCGCCTGAGCGGAGAGACGGCTTTTATTTAAGGGGTTTTGAATTTTTATTGGACGATCCGTGCAGAGAGATAGTCTTTGAGATACGATCTGAAGATCTACATCTTCTGCATCTCCTGGGGCTTCTGAGTGGAAAAGAAAAACTCGAACGAATAAAAACACGGCCGTATTTTACAGTGCAGCGTTTTATAGGAAATAAAGTGAAAATCTGAAACGTGGGTGATTCTTGCACCGAAGGAGAACAAACT
>NC_083473.1:2703471-2735971 GCF_030014155.1 Tachysurus vachellii | reverse complement strand
AAGTAGTGAGTGTTCAGCTTGTATAACAGTGTAAAGTAGTGAGTGTTCAGCTTGTATAACAGTGTAAAGTAGTGAATGTTCAGCTTGTATAACAGTGTAAAGTAGTGAATGTTCAGCTTGTATAACAGTGTAAAGTAGTGAGTGTTCAGCTTGTATAACAGTGTAAAGTAGTGAGTGTTCAGCTTGTATAACAGTGTAAAGTAGTGAATGTTCAGCTTGTATAACAGTGTAAAGTAGTGAATGTTCAGCTTGTATAACAGTGTAAAGTAGTGAGTGTTCAGCTTGTATAACAGTGTAAAGTAGTGAGTGTTCAGCTTGTATAACAGTGTAAAGTAGTGAGTGTTCAGCTTGTATAACAGTGTAAAGTAGTGAGTGTTCAGCTTGTATAACAGTGTAAAGTAGTGAGTGTTCAGCTTGTATAACAGTGTAAAGTAGTGAATGTTCAGCTTGTATAACAGTGTAAAGTAGTGAGTGTTCAGCTTGTATAACAGTGTAAAGTAGTGAGTGTTCAGCTTGTATAACAGTGTAAAGTAGTGAGTGTTCAGCTTGTATAACAGTGTAAAGTAGTGAATGTTCAGCTTGTATAACAGTGTAAAGTAGTGAATGTTCAGCTTGTATAACAGTGTAAAGTAGTGAGTGTTCAGCTTGTATAACAGTGTAAAGTAGTGAATGTTCAGCTTGTATAACAGTGTAAAGTAGTGAATGTTCAGCTTGTATAACAGTGTAAAGTAGTGAGTGTTCAGCTTGTATAACAGTGTAAAGTAGTGAATGTTCAGCTTGTATAACAGTGTAAAGTAGTGAGTGTTCAGCTTGTATAACAGTGTAAAGTAGTGAGTGTTCAGCTTGTATAACAGTGTAAAGTAGTGAGTGTTCAGCTTGTATAACAGTGTAAAGTAGTGAGTGTTCAGCTTGTATAACAGTGTAAAGTAGTGAGTGTTCAGCTTGTATAACAGTGTAAAGTAGTGAGTGTTCAGCTTGTATAACAGTGTAAAGTAGTGAGTGTTCAGCTTGTATAACAGTGTAAAGTAGTGAGTGTTCAGCTTGTATAACAGTGTAAAGTAGTGAGTGTTCAGCTTGTATAACAGTGTAAAGTAGTGAGTGTTCAGCTTGTATAACAGTGTAAAGTAGTGAGTGTTCAGCTTGTATAACAGTGTAAAGTAGTGAATGTTCAGCTTGTATAACAGTGTAAAGTAGTGAGTGTTCAGCTTGTATAACAGTGTAAAGTAGTGAGTGTTCAGCTTGTATAACAGTGTAAAGTAGTGAGTGTTCAGCTTGTATAACAGTGTAAAGTAGTGAGTGTTCAGCTTGTATAACAGTGTAAAGTAGTGAATGTTCAGCTTGTATAACAGTGTAAAGTAGTGAGTGTTCAGCTTGTATAACAGTGTAAAGTAGTGAATGTTCAGCTTGTATAACAGTGTAAAGTAGTGAATGTTCAGCTTGTATAACAGTGTAAAGTAGTGAGTGTTCAGCTTGTATAACAGTGTAAAGTAGTGAATGTTCAGCTTGTATAACAGTGTAAAGTAGTGAGTGTTCAGCTTGTATAACAGTGTAAAGTAGTGAATGTTCAGCTTGTATAACAGTGTAAAGTAGTGAATGTTCAGCTTGTATAACAGTGTAAAGTAGTGAATGTTCAGCTTGTATAACAGTGTAAAGTAGTGAGTGTTCAGCTTGTATAACAGTGTAAAGTAGTGAGTGTTCAGCTTGTATAACAGTGTAAAGTAGTGAATGTTCAGCTTGTATAACAGTGTAAAGTAGTGAATGTTCAGCTTGTATAACAGTGTAAAGTAGTGAATGTTCAGCTTGTATAACAGTGTAAAGTAGTGAGTGTTCAGCTTGTATAACAGTGTAAAGTAGTGAGTGTTCAGCTTGTATAACAGTGTAAAGTAGTGAGTGTTCAGCTTGTATAACAGTGTAAAGTAGTGAATGTTCAGCTTGTATAACAGTGTAAAGTAGTGAATGTTCAGCTTGTATAACAGTGTAAAGTAGTGAGTGTTCAGCTTGTATAACAGTGTAAAGTAGTGAGTGTTCAGCTTGTATAACAGTGTAAAGTAGTGAGTGTTCAGCTTGTATAACAGTGTAAAGTAGTGAGTGTTCAGCTTGTATAACAGTGTAAAGTAGTGAGTGTTCAGCTTGTATAACAGTGTAAAGTAGTGAGTGTTCAGCTTGTATAACAGTGTAAAGTAGTGAGTGTTCAGCTTGTATAACAGTGTAAAGTAGTGAGTGTTCAGCTTGTATAACAGTGTAAAGTAGTGAGTGTTCAGCTTGTATAACAGTGTAAAGTAGTGAATGTTCAGCTTGTATAACAGTGTAAAGTAGTGAGTGTTCAGCTTGTATAACAGTGTAAAGTAGTGAGTGTTCAGCTTGTATAACAGTGTAAAGTAGTGAATGTTCAGCTTGTATAACAGTGTAAAGTAGTGAATGTTCAGCTTGTATAACAGTGTAAAGTAGTGAGTGTTCAGCTTGTATAACAGTGTAAAGTAGTGAGTGTTCAGCTTGTATAACAGTGTAAAGTAGTGAGTGTTCAGCTTGTATAACAGTGTAAAGTAGTGAGTGTTCAGCTTGTATAACAGTGTAAAGTAGTGAGTGTTCAGCTTGTATAACAGTGTAAAGTAGTGAATGTTCAGCTTGTATAACAGTGTAAAGTAGTGAATGTTCAGCTTGTATAACAGTGTAAAGTAGTGAGTGTTCAGCTTGTATAACAGTGTAAAGTAGTGAGTGTTCAGCTTGTATAACAGTGTAAAGTAGTGAGTGTTCAGCTTGTATAACAGTGTAAAGTAGTGAGTGTTCAGCTTGTATAACAGTGTAAAGTAGTGAATGTTCAGCTTGTATAACAGTGTAAAGTAGTGAATGTTCAGCTTGTATAACAGTGTAAAGTAGTGAGTGTTCAGCTTGTATAACAGTGTAAAGTAGTGAGTGTTCAGCTTGTATAACAGTGTAAAGTAGTGAGTGTTCAGCTTGTATAACAGTGTAAAGTAGTGAGTGTTCAGCTTGTATAACAGTGTAAAGTAGTGAGTGTTCAGCTTGTATAACAGTGTAAAGTAGTGAATGTTCAGCTTGTATAACAGTGTAAAGTAGTGAGTGTTCAGCTTGTATAACAGTGTAAAGTAGTGAGTGTTCAGCTTGTATAACAGTGTAAAGTAGTGAGTGTTCAGCTTGTATAACAGTGTAAAGTAGTGAGTGTTCAGCTTGTATAACAGTGTAAAGTAGTGAGTGTTCAGCTTGTATAACAGTGTAAAGTAGTGAGTGTTCAGCTTGTATAACAGTGTAAAGTAGTGAGTGTTCAGCTTGTATAACAGTGTAAAGTAGTGAGTGTTCAGCTTGTATAACAGTGTAAAGTAGTGAGTGTTCAGCTTGTATAACAGTGTAAAGTAGTGAGTGTTCAGCTTGTATAACAGTGTAAAGTAGTGAGTGTTCAGCTTGTATAACAGTGTAAAGTAGTGAGTGTTCAGCTTGTATAACAGTGTAAAGTAGTGAGTGTTCAGCTTGTATAACAGTGTAAAGTAGTGAGTGTTCAGCTTGTATAACAGTGTAAAGTAGTGAGTGTTCAGCTTGTATAACAGTGTAAAGTAGTGAGTGTTCAGCTTGTATAACAGT
This sequence comes from Tachysurus vachellii, assembly GCF_030014155.1. Lineage (NCBI taxonomy): Eukaryota > Metazoa > Chordata > Actinopteri > Siluriformes > Bagridae > Tachysurus > Tachysurus vachellii. The sequence continues at coordinate 2,732,377 of NC_083473.1, read as the reverse complement.
GTAAAGTAGTGAGTGTTCAGCTTGTATAACAGTGTAAAGTAGTGAATGTTCAGCTTGTATAACAGTGTAAAGTAGTGAATGTTCAGCTTGTATAACAGTGTAAAGTAGTGAATGTTCAGCTTGTATAACAGTGTAAAGTAGTGAGTGTTCAGCTTGTATAACAGTGTAAAGTAGTGAGTGTTCAGCTTGTATAACAGTGTAAAGTAGTGAGTGTTCAGCTTGTATAACAGTGTAAAGTAGTGAGTGTTCAGCTTGTATAACAGTGTAAAGTAGTGAATGTTCAGCTTGTATAACAGTGTAAAGTAGTGAATGTTCAGCTTGTATAACAGTGTAAAGTAGTGAGTGTTCAGCTTGTATAACAGTGTAAAGTAGTGAATGTTCAGCTTGTATAACAGTGTAAAGTAGTGAATGTTCAGCTTGTATAACAGTGTAAAGTAGTGAATGTTCAGCTTGTATAACAGTGTAAAGTAGTGAATGTTCAGCTTGTATAACAGTGTAAAGTAGTGAGTGTTCAGCTTGTATAACAGTGTAAAGTAGTGAGTGTTCAGCTTGTATAACAGTGTAAAGTAGTGAGTGTTCAGCTTGTATAACAGTGTAAAGTAGTGAATGTTCAGCTTGTATAACAGTGTAAAGTAGTGAATGTTCAGCTTGTATAACAGTGTAAAGTAGTGAGTGTTCAGCTTGTATAACAGTGTAAAGTAGTGAATGTTCAGCTTGTATAACAGTGTAAAGTAGTGAGTGTTCAGCTTGTATAACAGTGTACATTTGCTGTCCCCTCAAAATAACTCAACACACAGCCACTAATGTCTAAATCTCTGCACACAAAAGTGAGTACACCCATAAGTGAAAATGTCCAAATTGGGCCCAAAGTGTCAATATATTATTTTAACCCCCTTTGACATGGAGTTCACCGGAGCGTCACAGCTTACGACTGGACTCCTCTTCCACTCCTCCATGATGACATCATGGAGCTGGTGGATGTTAGAGACCTTGTGCGCCTCCACCTTCTATTTGATGCCTTACAGATACTCAATAGGGTTTAGGTCTGGAGACATGCTTGGCCAGTCCATCACCTTTACCCTCAGCTTCTTTAGCAAGGCAGTGGTCATCTTGGAGGTGTGTTTGGGGTCGTTATCATGTTGGAATACTGCCCTGTGGCCCAGTCTCTGAAGGGAGGGGATCACGCTCTGCTTCAGTATGTCACAGTACATGTTATCATTCATGGTTCAGTAGCTCCCCAGTGCCGGCAGCACTCATGTAGCCCTAGACCATGATACTCCCACCACCATGCTTGACTGGGCACCAAATGTACACTGTTATACAAGCTGAACACTCACTACTTTACACTGTTATACAAGCTGAACACTTACTACTTTACACTGTTATACAAGCTGAACACTCACTACTTTACACTGTTATACAAGCTGAACACTCACTACTTTACACTGTTATACAAGCTGAACACTCACTACTTTACACTGTTATACAAGCTGAACACTCACTACTTTACACTGTTATACAAGCTGAACACTCACTACTTTACACTGTTATACAAGCTGAACACTCACTACTTTACACTGTTATACAAGCTGAACATTCACTACTTTACACTGTTATACAAGCTGAACACTCACTACTTTACACTGGAGCCCAGTGTCATTTCTTAAGTGTTGTCACATGAAAAGATATAATAAAATATTTACAAAAATGTGAGGGGTGTACTTACTTCTGTCAGATACTGTATATTATATTTCAGTAGTGTTATATGTCATATTTCAGTAGTGTTATATGTTATATTTCAGTAGTGTGTTATATGTCATATTTCAGCAGTGTTATATGTCATATTTCAGTAGTGTGTTATATGTTATATTTCAGTAGTGTGTTATATGTCATATTTCAGCAGTGTTATATGTCATATTTCAGTAGTGTGTTATATGTTATATTTCAGTAGTGTTATATGTTATATTTCAGTAATGTTATATGTTATATTTCAGTAGTGTGTTATATGTTATATTTCAGTAGTGTTATATGTTATATTTCAGTAGTGTGTTATATGTCATATTTCAGCAGTGTTATATGTTATATTTCAGTAGTGTTATATGTTATATTTCAGTAGTGTTATATGTTATATTTCAGTAGAGTTATATGTTATATTTCAGTAGTGTTATATGTTATATTTCAGTAGAGTTATATGTTATATTTCAGTAGTGTGTTATATGTTATATTTCAGTAGTGTGTTATATGTCATATTTCAGCAGTGTTATATGTTATATTTCAGTAGTGTGCTATATGTTATATTTCAGCAGTGTTATATGTTATATTTCAGCAGTGTGTTATATGTTATATTTCAGTAGTGTGTTATATGTTATATTTCAGTAGTGTGTTATATGTCATATTTCAGCAGTGTTATATGTTATATTTCAGTAGTGTGTTATATGTCATATTTCAGCAGTGTTATATGTTATATTTCAGTAGTGTGTTATATGTCATATTTCAGCAGTGTTATATGTTATATTTCAGTAGTGTGTTATATGTCATATTTCAGCAGTGTTATATGTTATATTTCAGTAGTGTGTTATATGTCATATTTCAGCAGTGTTATATGTTATATTTCAGCAGTGTTATATGTTATATTTCAGTAGTGTGTTATATGTCATATTTCAGCAGTGTTATATGTTATATTTCAGTAGTGTGTTATATGTCATATTTCAGCAGTGTTATATGTTATATTTCAGCAGTGTTATATGTTATATTTCAGTAGTGTGTTATATGTCATATTTCAGCAGTGTAACTCAAGGCTTTAGGAGACAAAAGTAAACGTTTCTGAGCTCTGTGTTATTGATACTGTCACTTATACTGTAGCAGAAAAAAGACATGAAAATACGAGTGTTTTGACAGAGAGGCTCCGAGACTTACGAGTCTTAACTAAAAGCAATGAAACAGCACTCGAGACTGGAGACAGGAGACGAGATCTCCCTGAACGATAAAAGCATTGGTGTGTTTACATGGAGAACAAGACGATGCAGAAAGAGATAGAGAGAGAGAGAGAGAGAGAGAGAGAGAGAGAGAGAGAGAGATGAATCAATACTGTGATATTAAACCGAGAGGAGGAGACGCGTGCACTCTCAGCACTCACCTGTTTCATGCACTCACATTATTTCAAGGGCATCGCTGAGTAAATAGCATCCCACCATCATTAGCGCCTCTGAAGTGTGGAAGAAAAGCTGCAGCTAAGGTTAAGTCTTTATCCTTTGATTTTTTTAAACACACAGGAAGTGCTTTCTTTACTTTTGCAATTAAAATGAGGATCAAGACGTGACCTCCGTCCGTTAGAAACATAGAAATATATGTATATAAAAACATACCATAGCCTACAAACATAGCCACCATGAACTACACTTCTCAGCTCCTCACACTTCAGAGTCTCAAAATCTCACACACACACACACACACACACACACACACACACACACACACAGACAACCTTCGTAAACTAACACAGAGCTCCTCACCTAAACTTACTGATGCTTTAGTCTCTTTTTCTTTCTTATCTCATTTCAGTTGTTTTACATCTCATCCTGAACAGTGGGACTAAACTGTCTACCTGTCTACAGAGTAACACACAAACCTGTCTTATTATTTTAGCTTTTTGTGAGGTTTTAAACTTAGTGTTGTCTCAACCCATTATGTCATTTCAGTATCATGTTGCCAAGGCAATAAGCCGATCCCCCCTCCCCATCCCCAGGCATTTTAAAATACTGTATATGAAGAAACATGAAGAACAAAAGTTTACCTTCAGTTCACATAACTTACTGGTCTCATGTGTTACAGTGTGATGTTCTATTCAATTGAGTTTAATTCATTTTTATTTATATAGCGCCTTAAACAATGGACATTATCTCAGAGCAGCTTTACAGAACATAAAATGTTTGTCAATTTATTTAAATTTATCTCTATTTATCCCAAATGAACAAACCTGAGAAGACTTAGATGATATGAGGAAGAAAACTTGGAGGAAGGAGGAAGGAACCAGACTCAGAAGGGAACCTCATCATCATTTGTCTGACACCAGAGAGTGTGGTGTTAAATTATTATAAACACTGGACAGTGTGATCATAAATAACGTCCTTTCTACAGTCAGATACAGTCAGTTAGAGTTGTGTAACCAGAAGCTTCTGAGCATCTCATAAATTAACTCATCATCTGTATTGATTGTCAAGAAGTCAAGAAGCTTTTATTGTCATTACAACCATACTGTATATAGCTGTTGCAGTACACAGTGACATGAGACAACGTGTCTCCAGGACCCTGGTGCTACATAGAACAAACACAGAACTAAGGACTTAAGTAAGTTAGTCCTAGATACATAAAGTGCATCTGTGCAAACTGGTGCAAACAGAGCAGGACAAGACAAACAAGACAGATAAGACATTGCAGGACAAAAGACAATACACAAAAGCAGTGCTGACCAGTTTACATAATGTATGTTCTACTGTATATTGCATGTGCAGAAATACTGGAATAAACACTTAGTATAATAGCAGCAGTTATATGAGGTATTGTATTGTGCAAAACAGTATGTAAACAGTTTGATATGGTGGTGCTGTAGACACAGATGTAAACTGGAAAAGTGTGTATTTGGTGTAGGTCTGTGCAGTCCATACGGATGTGTGTGTGTGTGTGTGTGTGTGTATTGTGCTTGGTACAGTTCAATTCAGTTATTGAGGAATCTGATGGCTTGTGAAAAAGAAACTGTTACACGGTCTGGTCATGAGGACCTGAATGCTTCGGTGCCTTTTTCCAGACGGCAGGAGGATGAAGAATGTGTGTGAGGGGAGTGTGGGGTAAAGACTGTGTGTGTGAGGGGTGTGTGGGGTGAAGAGTGTGTGTGAGGGGTGTGTGTGTGAAGGGTGTGTGGGGTGAAGAGTGTGTGTGAAGAATGTGTGGGGTCGTCCACATTGCTGTTGGTTTTGTGGATGCAGTGTGTTATGTAAATGTCCATGATAGAGGAAAAACAGACTCCAATGATCTCCCCCGCTGTCCTCACTATAGAGACGCTCCTGGGCTTTCTTGGTGATGGAGCTGGTGTTGAGTGACCAGGTGAAGTTCTCCGCTAGATGAACACCAAGAAATTTGGTGCTCTTGACGATCTCTACAGATGATCCGTCGATGTTCAGTGGAGAGCGGTCGCTCTGTGCTCTCCTGAAGTCAACAAACATCTCTTTAGTTTTATCAGCATTCAGAGACAGGTTGTTGGCTCTACACCAGGCAGTTAGCTGTTGCACCTCCTCTCTGTATGCTGACTCGTCATTCATGCTGATCGGCGAACTTGATGATATGGTTCGATCTCTGCATTGCTGCAAAGTCATGAGTCAGCAAGGTGAACAGCAGTGGGCTGAGCACGCAGCCCTGAGGGGCTCCAGTACTCAGTGTGGTGGTGCTGAAGATGCTGTTCCCGATGAGGACTGACTGAGGTCTCCCAGTCAGGAAGTCCAGGATCCAGTTGCAGAGGAAGGTGTTCGGTCCCAGCAGGCTCAGCTTTCCAATCAGGTGCTAAGGGATTATTCTGTTGAATGCTGAATTAAAGTCTATTAACAGCATTCATACGTAAGTGTCTTTATTGTTCAGGTAGGTGAGGGCTAAATGAAGGACCCTGGCAATGGCATTGTCCGTGAAGCAGTTTGGACGATACGTGAACTGTAGGGGGTCCAGTGAGGGTGGTAACTGGGTCTTGATGTGCCTCATGACGAGCTTTTCTAAGAACTTCATTACATTGGGTGTGAGTGCATGTGACATGTGACATGGTGACGATGGTGGTTGTCTTGAGGCACGTAGGAACAACAGTGTTGCTCACGGAAATGTTGAAGATGTCAGTGAAGACATCTGCTAGCTGTTCTGCACATTCCCTGAGTACTCTGCCAGGAATGTTGTCTGGTCCATCAGCCTTCCATGGGTTAACTCTGCATAGAGTTCTCCTCGCGTCAGCCGTGGATAGACAGACTACCTGATCATTGGGGGGAGGTTTTCCTTGCCCCTGCGTTGTTCTGCACCTCAAACTGAGCGTAGAAGTCCTTTAGAGCACCTGGGAGGGGGGTGTCACTATCACAGGCAGGTGAAGCTTTCTTGTAGTTCATGATCACCTGTATGCCCTGCCACATGTGCCAGGTGTCTCCGGGATTGTTTGGGTATGTGCGCACTTTGCTTCTCTGATGTCTCCCCTGTTCTGAAGGCTAGGTCTCTAGTCTTCAGCAGCGCATGCACTTTTGCAGTCATCCATGGCTTCTGGTTTGAGCATCTGGTGATGGTCTTATAGACGGTCAAGTCATCAATGCACTTGCCGATGTAGCTGGTCACTGATGCCATGTACTCCTCTAAGTGTACTTCTCCAAGTTTTGTTCAGTGCACTCAAAGCAGTCCTGAAGATCAAAGGTGGCTACTGCTGGCCAGATTTTCACCTGCTTCAGAACCAGGTTAAGAGCATTTGACGAGTGGTGTATATGCTGGAATTAGCATAACAAAGATGTAGTCTTAGTTGCCTGAGGTGGTTGTGTTGCTCTACACAATGTTTGTTTAAACAAGATCCAGTGTGTTTTAACCTCTCGGTGCACACAGTAAGTCCACATACGGATGGAATTTAGGAGAACTAATCTGAGATTTGCAAGACTGAAATCTCTGGCAATGATAAACAGTCCGTTGGGGTGAACATTCTGCAGATTGCTAATAGCCCCATAGAGTTCACATAGAGCCTCTTTAGCATTAGCGCTTGGGGAATGTACACTCTGACAATGAAAACTGTGGTGAATTCGTGTGGTAAATAAAATGGCCTGCATCTAACTGTCACAAACTCCACTAACAATGAACAGTAGCTAGAAACAAGCGCAGAGTTCTTGCACCATTCCATGTTGACACACCACCATACCGCACAGAGCTGCATTTTTGTCAGCACGAAGCAAGGTGAGCCCATCTAGATGAATGGCGCCGTCCGGAAAGCTGTCGCTGAGCTACGTCTCTGTGAAAACAAAAACGCAGCAGTTTCTAAACTCTCGCCATGTACAGTAGTGCGTTCATGTAGAATGTAATCCAGTTTACTGTCCAAGAAGGCGGTCTCCGATGTCTCTGGTGTCCATGTACTACGAATAGTCGGGCTAAAAAATGTAAATAGGACCATATTGTATCCGGCGTGGCCGATGCGTGCTACTGCCACGACGCCATCTTGGAAACATCAAAGTCCTCCTTTAAAATCCTCATGGGGTCGGCAACTTCTCTGAAGGTCTGAAATCTTCATGAAGCAGAACACAACCAGTACAATCTCTAGATGACACGGGATGGGTAGAAAAAGAGAAGCAAGTGAAGAAGAAGAATAAGCATAGCTGCTGTTCATCAGATCTACTGGAGCACAAGGTTATACGATGAATTATGTGTATGTCTGGATAAAGAGATATGAATTTATTCTACATTTCAACTGGGAGAGTGTGTCTGAGCCCCGAACACTGCCAGAAACACTATTCCAGAGTTTGTGAGCTAAATATAAAAACTCTCTACTGCCTTTAGAAGACTTAGATATTCTGTGAACTACCAGAAGTCCTGATTTTTGTGATCTCAGAGAGCGTGAAGGATTGTAGCGTGTAAGATGTTAATGATGATGTTAATGGGTTTTGCTTTCACATTATTGATATTTTGATGCAGGAACCAAACCGATTGACTCTTTTGTTTGGGAACATGATACATTAGTCAGCTTGTGACATGGAATTATTTCTATTCATGTGTTCAGTATGGGGGCACGGTGGCTTAGTTGTTAGCACGTTCGCCTCACACCTCCAGGGTTGGGGGTTCGATTCCCGCCTCCGCCTTGTGTGTGTGGAGTTTGCATGTTCTCCCCGTGCCTCGGGGGTTTCCTCCGGGTACTCCGGTTTCCTCCCCCGGTCCAAAGACATGCATGGTAGGTTGATTGGCATCTCTGGAAAATTGTCCATAGTGTGTGAGTGTGTGAGTGAATGAGTGAATGAGTGTGTGTGTGTGTGTGTGTGTGCCCTGTGATGGTCCAGGGTGTATCCTGCCTTGATGCCCGATGACGCCTGAGATAGGCACAGGCTCCCTGTGACCCGAGGTAGTTCGGATAAGCGGTAGAAAATGAGTGAGAGAGTGAGAGAGAGTGTTCAGTATGACAAGAGATGTGGTAGCTGTTCATGGTGCTGAATCTATAACTCATATTCTTCACTGTACTGTATTGCTATCCAATTCTGGATATCCAGACAGAAATCCATCTGATACATAAAGTGCATGTTTTAATGAAGCATGATTTATTTTAAACTAGAAATAATACAAAATGAACATTAAAGCAAAACTTTTAGGTAGTTTTTTCTGATGGTTGTCCTGAATCTCAGCTCTATCTGAGTCTCAGCCTTCTGGTGAATCTTTTTTTTCCTGCTGCTTACAAAGGAATTAAGACTTTTTCTCCTATTATTTTCGACATAAAAGACCAGAGCTGTGGTTATATCAATATCGAGGTTAGCTTGAGGAATTATAAGATGGCTGCATAAAATTGATCACACTGTTTTATTCAGCTGAAAATCAAGGACAGCCTTGAGTTAATTAGCAAATAAAAGGTAAGGAGGGTCAGAGAGGCTATTAAAGCTAATTAAAACACATAGAGGATAATGAAAAGTCTCCCAGAAACACACAGGGGCTCATTTCTAAATAGATTACACTCTTCTCTCTACCTATCATTGTCTTTTTACACATACACGGGACAAAAATGACCAGCTGTGTTTGACCTACACTGACACCGTGTTCAACGTTTCATAAATAAACGCACCCTAACACAACTGCAGCATTACTGAAGCTGTAGGTTTTTAGGTGTACAGTCGATAGGACACCTACAGATGTGTATGGAAAATAAGAATAACAGATATTTTAAAGACAGATAAATATCAAATTTGTCTGTAATCATCAGAGTTATGTGAATAAAATGGTTACAAGTGCAACTCAATGAAACACGATGCGTGATGTGATGTATAAAACCTCATATATAGAAATCATGTCAAAATAGATAAATCATGTATAAAATGAGAAGTCGTAAATATAACGAGTGTGTATAAAGTAATGGTGCGTTCACACTCACAGTGATTTTCTCTCTGTAAGTCTCCAGTCTCTGTATTATGAAGTCATCAGTTGCTGTTGTTTTGATTGGTTCATTAAAATGCATTTGAAAAAGTAATGTGTTTATTGACAACACATCCTGAAGAAAAAAAAAAATTGCGATTGGTTTAGGGTTGATTTTAAGATTCTGATACTTACCTACAAGGCCTTACACGGGTTAGCTCCTCAATATTTGGCTGATCTTTTAAATTCCTTATATTCCATCTCGCGATCTTTGTTCTTCTGAAACTGGTCTTTTAACTGTTCCTTTAACTCTTTTAAAATCGACGGGAGATCGGGGCTTTCTCTTCACTAGCTCCAAAACTGTGGAATTCATTATCAACTGAGATAAGGCAAGCAACATCTCTTGGCACTTTTAAATCTCTGCTTAAAACTTATTTTTTTAGGGTAGCTTTTAATTTGACTAATTGTAATTTTACATAGTGCTTATTTTATTGTCTATTTTTGTTGCTTTAATTGTAATCTTTATATTATGTGTGTAGGGGGGACACGGTGGCTTAGTGGTTAGCACGTTCGCCTCACACCTCCATGGTCGGGGTTCGATTCCCACCTCCACCTTGTGTGTGTGGAGTTTGCATGTTCTCCCCGTGCCTCGGGGGTTTCCTCCGGGTACTCCGGTTTCCTCCCCCGGTCCAAAGACATGCATGGTAGGTTGATTGGCATCTCTGGATAATTGTCCGTAGTGTGTGATTGTGTGAGTGAATATGTGTGCCCTGTGATGGGTTGGCACTCCGTCCAGGGTGTATCCTGCCTTGATGCCCGATGACGCCTGAGATGACGCCTGAGGCACAGGCTCCCCGTGACCCGAGGTAGTTCGGATAAGCTTTAGAAGATAAATGAATTATGTGTGTAATTTTCTTGCTTTTATTTTGCTTTTGTAAAGCGCTTTGAGATGTTCTTTTAAAGGTGCTATAGAAAATAAAGGTTATTATTATTATTATTATTATTATTATTATTATTATTATTATTATTATTATTAACATCTGTTGCTGCTGCTAGCATGTTAGCCTGAGCACTGGGAGGACTGCGTCCTTTAAACCGGTTACGTGTGTACATTAAACTGGGTTCACTGGGCGAGAGATACAGTATAAGCCTGACATTTCTCCAGCTCTCACTTAGGAATTAGCATGAAGAGCTAACGCTGCAGATGTTAAAGGCAGAAAGTGACATGTGTGTCTCGCATCGCTAACCACATGTACATGTTCTTCCTCCAGAGATTTTCACCTCAAACAATCAGGCACACGTGTGAGACGTCAAGAACGCCGCAGTCACGGGATCTCACATCCGATCATTATTCCAGACTCATCGTTTACAGGTCCGACAACAGGCTTCACGTGTGATTATTTCCACATGGCCTTTAGACACCTGCTATTCATTCATATATCATTCATAAAATCTGCTTTTATTTATCTGTAGTGTTCACGTGTCTACTTTAGAAAGTAGAGCTCAACAGAAGGTTATAAATAAATAAATAAACAAATAAATAAATTTATTGAATTTCTTTATTTCTTCTTTACTGAATTTCAAACTTTACCCATGATTCCTTTCCATCTGCAGCAGATTATTCAGGTCGCAGTGACATTCACTTTGCTCAGGCACCATGGATAAAAAACAAGGTCTCCATCAAGACCGAAATTCACCTTTCTTGAACTCTGATCCTGCTGATCTTTTGTACGGATCAAAACCGTGAACTTGTCTCGTGTAATAGCCTCTTTCTTTCTTTCTTTCTTTCTTTCTTTCTTTCTTTCTTTCTTTCAAACTGTTGTAACAGGTGACTTGTGTGAATTGTGAGACTTTTAGTTTTTCATGAAAGTAATATGTCCCTTACAGTAAGTAGTCCCTCACAGGGATGAACACAATGTCACGACAACATCAATCTTTTAACGGTGACGTCGTCTTCTTATTGTGGGGACTTCGTGAAATATTAGACACACACACACACACACACACACACACACACACACACACACACACACACACACACACACAGCCTCATTTTCTTAGACAATGATTTATTCTTTGTGTGTGTGTGTGTGTGTGTGTGTGTGGGTGGACATGGACATATGGGACATTACAGTCATCAGATACTTGTCAGACGTGAGTTGTCTCTCTGTGGAATGTATGTGAGACTCATTTCCTGTCCTAGCTGTGAAAAATAAGCATGTTTCCTCAGAGGAACAGGAAGTCCCATTTCCCCTCAGCAACCTGAGCAGAGCTTTTAATGCTCCATCACCACATTAGCACCATCTACAAAGTGCTAGCCTCCAGGAGGTCATGAGGGGTCCGGGCATCATGGTGGGTTCACCGTGTCCATCAGGGTGTGGTTTAGGAGCCCCCTCTGTGTCCTTATCTGTGGAGAAGAAACCAATAGATAAAAATATTTTATTAGATTAGTTCATCAATGAGTCATTTGATTATTAATTTTATTTAAAAAAAGACGCTGCTGTTTTTCTGAGATGTGAATCACTATTTCTTCTAGTGTGGGTAAAGGAGTGTGTTTGAGCTTAAGGGGATTGTGGGTAATTGACTCATACCTCATTGTAAGGGACCCAGGGGAATTGTGGGTAAAGGAGCAGGATTTTGGCTAAGAGAACTGATATTGATGAGCTCAGGGGAATTGTGGGTAGAAGACCAGACTTGTCCTTATATTTTCATGCCCAGGGGGATTTAGGGTAGAAGTCCATGTGTGTGGGAATGTGGAGAACGACGTTGGCAGAGATCTAAAAACCGAAAACCATCCTGATGACAGTGAGGTTTCTGACATGTTCAGGACAGAGGAGTTTAACCTCTTGTTTTAAAATCATCTCATCTAGCAAGCCGAGCTCGGACGTTGTCAGTGTGTAAAGTTAATCGGATGAATAAATACAGCTCACCTTCAAATGAAACAGGAAGAGAGGGGAGGGCAGTTTCATGGCTCCACCCCCTGTGTTTGGGCCCCTGTAAAAATAAATAAATAAATAAATAAATAAATTGTATTTTCTATTTCTATACATTTTATTTAAAAAAAAAGACATTGATTCAAACAATGCAAAGCAAAACATGCCCTGAACAATCCTTATTATTATTATTATTATTATTATTATTATTAATATTATTAATAATAAGTGTTTAGTCACAGTGATGAGTTTAATGGAGCATTACAGCTGTTTATTAGGACTTTTTCTTTAATCTTATTTACTGGATAAAAAAAAAAGCTTAAAACAAATCTAATTATAAGTTTTGCTTAAGTTTAGAGAGTTTTAATCAATTTTAATGACTTATTTAAGACACTTTATATTAAAGGAAGAGATTTAATAAGGTTATGCGGTGACTCTGTTTGTTTACCTGGTGGAACGCAGGTCGTTATATACATCTACCGCCATCCTCTCAGATCTGAGGTCAAAGGTCAGCTGGGGTCAATTAGGGGTCATGCGCAGGGGTCTTACACACCCTTTAGTCCAGTAAGAGATGGGCACATAACCAGAAGTTTAAAGAAAAAAAACAAAAGGAAAATAAAAGCAAATTTGGCAAAGTAATAGTCGCTGTCCACCCACCCCAACACCCCTTAACTAATAAATAAATAAATAAATAAATAAATAAATAAATAAATAAATAAATAAATAAAATGCGTAGCTACGTAAGAACTTAGTAGCAGATTAGTTAGCAGATAAAGAAAATGCAGCTAATTATCATTAATGCAACACATTTAAAATTAACATACAAATAACAGGACATTCGCTAAAATCTAAATTTAAGGAGAGTGAATTTCATATATGTTTTACTTCAAAAATCATAAAATATATTACAATATCATATCTAGCGTAAATATGAATCCATTTTCTTTTAGCAAAACAGTTAATGAAGACACAATAATTAGATCACATTATATACATACGATCAATTCGATATTTACTTTTAATTTCATTATTATTAGTAGTAAAATTGTACAATAAATAAAATAGTTTCACACCTAATTTAGGATATTTTTATCATAGCTACGTTATGATCGCTAATTTATCACTGAAGGTGATTTAATAACAAAACGCTCTCTCAGACACGATTATTATTTTCTTTCCAAAAAAGAATTTTATTTTAATCATCATCCAAGAAATAGATTAAAGGGCTTACACAAGCTTCAGGTTATACTACCGAATAGAAATGAATCAGAAAAAGAAAAAGACAAAAACAAAACAAATCTAAACAAGAAACAAAAGAAGCCAGCAGTGGATTCAAGATTGCATTTCAGTCACTTTAAACTTTAAGGTACAAAGGACACACAAACAACATTCATATAATACAGTGATGTTTAAATCCTGCCTCAACCTTCTACTGCAGAATTATGTGAATTATGAATTCATTAAGTTTATCATGTCATTTATTAATAAGCTTGCACAAGTATTCCGTGTTTATGCGATGTTTATAAAACTTACAGAATTACCACCCTGAATTACTTAATCTTTACTATTGACTTGGAACTTAGGCCCAAGAACATCTCTACATGAAGGGATTAACGCAGCAGAGCTTTAGTCCTGTAATTTGTCCAGTCATCTCACCTCGTCATCTGTACAGATCAGCTTTCCAGACATCATCACCCAGGTTAATACGGTCATAAGTGCCATCGAATCACTTTATACTGTAGGTACCTCCCCAGGCTATGTCTATCACTAAGGTATACTTATAGCTGTAAGCTGTTAGTAAGCATTAGTGAGATCAGACGCTGATGTTAGTGTGTTGAAGAAACTCCAAGCCCAATTCATCCTAAAGGTGTTCAGTGAGGTTGAGTCAGATTCAGGGCTCTGTTCAGGACACTTATGCCCCTTTCCAACCGAGGCAGTTTGAGTGCTGGTTCGGAGACTAATTTTGAACCAGTTCTTTCTTTTTCGACAGCCAAAGCACCGGCTCTGAACCAGGAAAAGTGGTTCTTAAGTAGCACCAAAACGTTGCTGGTCTAGACTTAAGAACCGCTTGTGTCAGGGGCTGTGTCAGGGGCTGTGGGCGGGGCTGTGGGCGGGGCTACTGTTAGTGCATTTGATAATGTACCTTAAGCATACTAATGTTTAATACACTTTTACTTTACCGTGATATGATCAATTATAAGCACACATGATAGTAAGTAGCTACATGCTAAGGCTAACTTTTCTGTGTTGATAAAATAACGTTATGTACTTTCTTGATTACAACCTCCGTTTATACAGATTACATGGAGCTGCACGTACACGTTGGATTCGCCGCGTTTGGGTGTTAATGTAGGTTCACAAAGCCATGAGCATTAACAGTAAAGCAACATCCACCATTGTTGATGTGTTTGTGTTTGTCGCTGCTGAGCTAACGTTGCTGGGACACGTGACACGTATACAGTGACGTCAGACTCGGCTCTGTGATGCTCTCTAACTGATGGAAAGGCAAACCGGTTCTTAGAAGGTTCGCCAGTGGAACCAACTTTGAACCAGCACCAGTGCTAGCTCTGAACCAGCACCCGGTTCTTTTTGGTGGAAAAGGGGTATAGTATGAAGTCTTCACTCCAACATTAACCTCCACACCATATCTTCATGGAGCTCAGGGCTTTGTGCACAGGGGCATTGTCATGTTGTACCAAGTTGGAACCAATCAGCATCCAGAATCCTGCAGACCTGTGGTATTAGGAGCACTAACCATAAACTAAGGCAAAATACTTTCCCTCATGGTAGCAATCGCAGTAACAGCTGGATGCTCCACTTCAATGGGGGAATAGTTCTGTTTAACACAAGTGAGAGAGCAACTTGAAAGTTCCTCTCAACTACTTCCAGTACTACACAGATGGACAAGCATTGCTTAAGCCCCAAACAAACCTTGGCAGTCAAATGTTATACTGTACCAATTTGGAAAAGCCACAAATTGCAGGACATGTATTAAGTAAGCAGTCATCACAGTCTCTACCACTTCTGGGGTAACAGTGATTCACTCTTTACATAGTGTCACATAATAAATTTTAGTTTCAAGAAAATGTCATTTTTGTTACTTAAGGCTAAAGCCAGGCTTCAAAAGGCAATCAAAGTCTGGGATATTTAAGTTCTTCCATGATAGTTCTGCAGGGAAAGCAATGATCAAGAAGATCTACCCAGGGCTGAGTGCCTACTGATTTTTAACTCTGTTCAAATTTACATTGATTTATTTTGATAATGCTTTCACCAAAGATTAGTGGCCTTACATATGGAAACTATGTATGGTCTAAAACCATTAGTACCATCTTACCAAGTTCATGAAGCATGGAACATAGCTGGATGAGGTGGGTTTGGTGTAATGAAAGGGCATTTAGCCAATTCTTCAGAGATCGGTGAATCATGGCAGGTGGCATTATACAGAAATCAAATGACAAATAAATGTGTTACAAAGGCAGTAATGGTGATCAGGTTCTATTCTGAGGCTGGGAACCAACCCAGCCACTGGCAGGTTAACCTTGTGCTGGTCCTCAAGCCTAGATAAAATAGGAAGGTCGCATTAGGAAGGGCAGTGTCAAACTCAAATATACTGTACAGATTGGATGATACTCTGTGGCCACCCTGGACAGGAAGCAGCATAAGGACAGAAAGGAGTGGGCCAACATGATCAGTTCACCATCTTCATCAAAAAGACTGAACCACCAGAAGCAGGAGAAGGTCGTTAAATCAAACTGACAAGACTGTAAGATGGCTTTAACAAAAGACAAAGCTAGTGCCTTCATAACATACCATTCGAGCCAATAGGGATTGGGAATGCTGATGAGAATGTAAAACTTTATGATTCACTGGAGCTTCAGCGCCTATAAAACTCAAGAAGCAACACCAGATACAGTATCAGTGGGATCTCCACAAATAACTTTTCAGGGTTGAAAGCAAACGTGAAAGATACTGTAGGTTGAACAGCCACGTTTCATCAGGACAGAGTGTGACACACCAAAGCTTCATTGCATCAAGAATGAGGTCTCATCATTCCATCCTAAGCTCTACTAAGGATATGTAAAGTGGATAAAATCTGTCATGAAGAGACTTACAGACCTCATATGTACTCATATATCGTCGTTGTCGGGCGGAAACCTCGTATGTCCAAATTTGGTCAATTTCATATTTTTTCACATATGGATGCTATTGGTCAGTCCCCACGTGGGTCTGTTATTTTTACAAGTTATTAACCAATCTAAAGACTTGAAAATAGCTTGAGCGCAAATCTCATAACTCCATTGGACACTTCAACTGTCCACCTCTTCCTCACTCCGTGGGAGAGCTTCACGGCATATTTCTCCTCAAGAAGAGTCGCAACGAATCAACACGTCTTCTGAGGTAAATGTCTTCAAAACACTGGGCTCAAAGAAAAAAAATCTTGACCCCCGCTAGTTCTGGTGCTCGTCTGAGGACAGGAATTTAGCGCAAGACAATCCACTGCAACGTGGACTAAACCCTGTGCACTGCAGATAAGGTACGGCGTTTTTTTAATTTCCTGAAAAATAACGGTTTTGGAGATACGAGGATTCCGCCCGACAGCGACGATGTGTGAATATACAGTATGTATCTGAACGGTGGTAATGGATATACTGGAGTGGCAGATTGGATGGTGCTGGAATACTTCTGCAAGCTGTGGATTCCTCAGAAGGAAACAATTTCAACTAATTACATTTATAATTGTGTTGAAATGGATTAAGGTTGCCAACCAATCTGCATGATTTTAGACCTTCCACCAGACCTGATCTTAACACATTTTGGTTCATTTTGTAATTTGAGGTAGGTGGGACTTTTGGGAACTTTGTACTCTGAAAATAAAAAAAACAAATGTTTGAGCGAAGCTGTGATCTACTTCTATCCTATTTGCTTGTATTAATTTAGCTACTTTACTTCTATTATTTTGTAGGATATGGTATCAGAAAAGAAAGAAAACTACACTAACCACGGGTATTAGACACAAGTATCTTTGTAAAGAAAAGAGCCTTGGTTCAGAGTTCAGAGACTTGGTTTTGCATACGTTATGTTATTGATCCTCTGTTTTCTTATTGCTGTGCAGTTTGGTAAAGAATTCGTTAAGTTTATGCGTATATTTGCAGATGGTTGGCAACTCTGCGTCCGACCGCTTAGAGGTTCGATCGTTTAACAAAAGTATTGGACAGAGCGATGTGACCTTTCTTCACCAGGATAGAATGAGTATGTACAATGTCTAAATGCTCCCATAAGCCCTTTAATGCTAAGGAACATCGCATTACAAAAAAAAAAAAAAAAAAAAAGATTGGAAAAAAAAGAAGTTACACGTTATGTGTATCAATTTTTTTTTTTTTTTGTTTGTTTTTAAGTAGAATTTACAAGGGACACACTGAGGTTGATCACTCATCAAAAAGTCTATATAGAAATGTACCTGACTAAATCTAAATACTTAACACCTGATGTTTACATCACCTTCTACCTACTAGCATCCACCCCCTAACTGTTCAATACCGGCATAGAAGGATTCTGATTGGTTGAGTAATTTACACATAATTAGTGATCACAGGTTTAATGATCTTGCATCCATGCAACAACCGGTAGCTAGCAGTGTCAAACTGAATGTCCCCATGAAATCGCGTTCCTGTCTTCCCCTTCCTCTCTGGGATGCTTTGTTTTTTCGTAGTTTTGGTTGATTTTATTCTGAAAAAAAAAATGAAAAGGAACGGGGAAGTCCATATAAAATCCATTACTTGGAAATGCATGGGTGGGCGTGGCTGACTTTAGTGTTCAGTATCGTGTATAAGGCTGGTCTCTGTACACTCCTTTGTTTGTCCTCACCGACGGAGCCTTGTTGCGGCCGTTTGTCCACTTCTCCTGGCCTGAGAGCGAAAGAAACAGAAACAGAGACATACTTGGAACTTCAAGAAGACACGTAACAGATTAACATTGTTCCTGAAGGGCATTTATAATGTATTTATTAATAATGTGGGTGAAATGTAGCTGGGGGGGCACGGTGGCTTAGTGGTTAGCACGTTCGCCTCACACCTCCAGGGTTGGGGGTTCGATTCCCGCCTCCGCCTTGTGTGTGTGGAGTTTGCATGTTCTCCCCGTGCCTCGGGGGTTTCCTCCGGGTAGGTTGGTAGGTTGATTGGCATCTCTGGAAAACTGTCCGTAGTGTGTGATTGTGTGAGTGAATGAGAGTGTGTGTGTGTGCCCTGCGATGGGTTGGCACTCCGTCCAGGGTGTATCCTGCCTTGATGCCCGATGACGCCTGAGATAGGCTCCCCGTGACCCGAGGTAGTTCGGATAAGGAGTAGAAAATGAGTGAATGAATGAATGAAACGTAGCTTATAATCCCGCTGTTCTAGGAAAACAATTAGCTCAATTTGTTCAGTCTTTGATTTATCTAACGTTAAGTGTAAAGTGTTACTTGACGGGTTGCATATTCTAATATCCTTCAGTCTGTATAAAAAGTTTTCTTCATGATCACTATGGGATATGATCATGTACAGTATGCACTGAGGATTTAATCCTAGAACTGCACATGCTAATATACAGACCTCAGAGCTAACTACAGATGTATAGTAAGATGTTACACCTACTGTATGGGGCAGAGACTGAACAGAACAGAGTCGTGTTGTGTAGCTATCTACACAATCACAGTCTATCCTAGTCGACATTTTTTTTCCTATTCTCTTAAATAATAAACTCTTTCCTGGGATGAGGAACAGGTTGGAATCCTCGCTAGGCGTCTGAGAAGTCTAATTTATCGGGTGGAACTTTTTCCCTAGCTCGAGGACGTTTGTCGCTACGTCTTTCGCTCACACACTTAATTGGAGGCCAAGATAAAATCACAAGCAGTCTGGGTCATCTGATGTGTTAGCCTTGTAGCGTGGAGCTCTTTTAACTCGGTCTGTTCCTGAATGAGAGTTTTGTTAGTGCTTGTCTTCGGTTCTGCTCAGAGCACAGAGGTGTCCTCTTTCCTAGCAGCTATTCAGAGCCCAAAGCCATTAGCGAAAGTCTTTAATAAGAAAGCTGTCAATCTGCCGGTGTGGCTGAGCACTTTGAAAAAGAGAAACCTTCGACCTTGTGTTTATAGAGAACAAGAACACACGCTAGCCTGGTTAATCTACGGGCCTCCTTTGAACTGTCAAGCTGTCGGCTCATTGGGACGCCCGAAGGAAATGTCATCAGGGTTGTGTGTGTGTGTGTGTGTGAGGGAATGAAACAGCAAGCAGACAGCGGAGAAATAGAATATAAATGAAAGAACATAAATACAAAGTTTTATCATAAGCATTTGAAATCTGTTCCAGTTTATATGGTACAGAAACTAAAGGTCTATAGACACCTCTGTTACGGGGATAAATAAAGTGTGTAAAGGGATTTAAATGACAAAAGAAATGACTATAAATGATAGAATGATGTCTTCCTGGAGGTTGTTGTCTATATGAATAGCTGGACTATAAATGTACACAACGTCTCCTTAACCCTGAACGCCAACCAGGATATGACTGCATTCCATTATAAAGAAAATCATACCGTATGAGTCATAGGATTCGCCGCTTAGACCATGTCCATATTCATAATAGTCCTCTGAGCTGGGGGGAGAGAGAGGGGGGGAGGGGGGGTGAGAGAGAGAGAGAGAGAGAGAGAGAGAGAGAGAGGGAAAGAGAGAGAGGGGGGGGAGAGAGAGAGAGAGAGAGAGAGGGAGGGAAAGAGAGAGAGGGGGGAGAGATTATTATTATTATTCATTATAATACACTGTATGTTCTGTTGATGGTCAAACACATCACACTCTTAAACACGTCACACACTTAAACACATCACACTCTTAAACACATCACACTCTTAAACACATCACACTCTTAAACACGTCACACTTAAACACATCACACTCTTAAACACATCACACTTAAACACATCACACTCTTAAACACATCACACTCTTAAACACGTCACACTCTTAAACACGTCACACTCTTAAACACGTCACACTCAAACACGTCACACTCTGGAACATGTCGCACTCTTAAACACGTCACACTCTTAAACACGTCACACTCTTAAACACGTCACACTCTTAAACACGTCACACTCAAACACATCACACTCTTAAACACGTCACACTCTGGAACATGTCACACTTAAACATGTCGCACTTAAACATGTCGCACTCTTAAACACGTCACACTCTTAAACACGTCACACTCTTAAACACGTCACACTCTTAAACACGTCACACTCTTAAACACATCACACTCTTAAACACGTCACACTCTTAAACACGTCACACTCTGGAACATGTCACACTTAAACATGTCGCACTCTTAAACACGTCGCACTCTTAAACACGTCGCACTCTTAAACACTTCGCACTCTTAAACACGTCGCACTCTTAAACATGTCACACTTAAACACGTCGCACTCTTAAACACGTCGCACTCTTAAACACGTCGCACTCTTAAACACGTCACACTCTTAAACACGTCACACTCAAACACGTCACACTCAAACACGTCACACTCTTAAACGCGTCACACTCTTAAACGCGTCACACTCTGGAACATGTCACACTTAAACATGTCGCACTCTTAAACACGTCACACTCTTAAACGCGTCACACTCTGGAACATGTCACACTTAAACATGTCGCACTCTTAAACACGTCACACTCTTAAACACGTCACACTCTTAAACACATCACACTCTTAAACACGTCACACTCTTAAACACGTCACACTCTGGAACATGTCACACTTAAACATGTTGCACTCTTAAACACGTCGCACTCTTAAACACGTCGCACTCTTAAACACTTCGCACTCTTAAACACGTCGCACTCTTAAACATGTCACACTTAAACACGTCGCACTCTTAAACACGTCGCACTCAAACACGTCGCACTCTTAAACACGTCGCACTCTTAAACACGTCGCACTCTTAAACACGTCACACTCTTAAACACGTCACACTCTTAAACACGTCACACTCAAACACGTCACACTCAAACACGTCACACTCTTAAACGCGTCACACTCTTAAACACGTCACACTCTGGAACATGTCACAAGCTTAACTTAAACGCATCACACTCTTAAAACATGGCTGCTTTTCTTCAGCTGGAACAGGAGCTTTAATTAGAGTAAAGAGACTAATGAACAGCTCCAGATTCCAGTCAAACAAACACTTTAGATGAAGAGCAATTTCACCTTCCAGAAGGACAATGACCTGAACACACACACAAATAAACTGAGGAACGGCTTCACCAAAGCAAGATGAAGGTTTTGGAGCAGTCCAGCAAGAGTTCGGATCTAAATCCAATCAGAAACCATGTGGGATGACGTGAAGAAGGCTGTGCACAGGACGTGATGACGTGACGACGTGACGACGTGATGGCGTGATGACGTGATGTGCCAAACTGATCGACTTTTACCCAGAACAGGCCGAATGCTGTGATAAACCCTAAAGGTGCTTCAGTGAAGTTTTTATCTTTGTTCCCCTAAACACACTTGCTTTAATACACAGTGTGCAACTTCACAATAAAGGTGAAAATGGTTCTGACAGGAACATCATGGTTCACCTGCTATTTCACCCGTCGTGTAGGTGTTTTATATCCACTGTACAACGTCCACAGACTCTAACCTTCCTGCTCACCTGACTACCTTTTGTTTGTCATCACAAGCATGTTGTAACTGTGCTAATCTCTCTGCTTTGACCTAGTACTATTATTCACGGTTTTGCCCTTTCCTGCCCCTTGTTACTGTTTCTTCTGGATATTTTCTCCCCCTCCTCAGCTGCAGTGAGTGAAGCAGCTGTGCTGATAGCAGACCGTCTCCTCAGCATAAGTAGTGCTGGTATTTATATACAGATGTGAGCTAAAGGAGAATCCATCTGTCTCACCTCTTCTCTCTGGACATGTCTTTCTGTCTCACCTCTCAGTCTCTCTCTCTTTCACCCTCTTCTCTCACTTCTCTCTCACTCATCTCTCACACCGTCCCTTAGCAAAGAGCTGCTGCATCTCCATCCTGACCAACAGCAGTGCTGATAATTGGCTGTATACGACAGTGAAGGACACGATGATGTAATGTCACGTCAGAAACACTAAAAGCTCGTAACAGGACATCTGAGGAACGTAACAGAAACGTCACGTGTGAGCTGAAAGAATCACAGCTCTGCTTCTAAACATAGTGTCAGGTTTATAACCACAACATGTCAAAGTTATAATAACACACGTAACACTGGAACACCAGACTGCACACTAATGTAGTGCCAATTAACACCTGTAACATTAACACTTCATACCTGTTACATTAACACTTCATACCTGTTACATTAACACTTCATACCTGTTACATTAACACTTCACACCTGTTACACCAACACTTTATACCTGTAACACTTCATACCTGTTACATTAACACTTCATACCTGTAACACCAACACTTTATACCTGTAACACCAACACTTCATACCTGTTACATTAACACTTCATACCTGTTACACCAACACTTTATACCTGTAACACCAACACCTTCATACCTGTAACACTTCATACCTGTTACATTAACACTTCATACCTGTAACACCAACACTTTATACCTGTAACACCAACACTTCATACCTGTAACACTAACAGTTTATACATGTTACATTAACACTTCATACCTGTTACACCAACACTTTATACCTGTAACACCAACACCTTCATACCTGTAACACCAACACTTTATACCTGTTACATTAACACTTCATACCTGTTACACCAACACTTTATACCTGTAAAACCAACACCTTCATACCTGTTACACCAACACCTTCATACCTGTTACACCAACACTTTATACCTGTAACACCAACACTTTATACCTGTAACATTAACACTTCATACCTGTAACATTAACATTTCATCACGTCACATCCAAAGTACAAATATTTCACATCTATAACGTACATGTAAATGAATCTTACCCTGCGATGCCACTACACCAGACTCATAATGTAAACACATCTGTAATGTAAATATGTTTATCCCAAAACTGAAATCTACAGCAGCAGCTTTCCCTTCGTATCCTATATAAATCATCAAAGCCCTGCTCTGTTCCCTCGTCTCCTGCTGCAGCAGAAAGGGTGAAGGTGAGGAACGTGGGAGAAAATAAGAACACCACATTGACACACTTCCACAAACTCTGTAGATCCTTCGGTTTCTGTAGAACTGCTTTGAGACATAAAGAAAATCCCAGTGAACTGCGGACTGATGCAGACGCAGTGTTTGTGTTGAACACGACGCTGATGCTGTTGTCGTGGAGACTCGCACACTTTTACTATTAAATCTCGAAAACGAGACTGGAGACATTTATTTTGTAGACTTATCATTAAAATTAAAATCTCTCTCACACACAAACACAAACAACAAGCACACACACACACACACACACACACACTCACACAGGAGGAGTGACAACACAAACACAACACACTGCGTTTCTCTTCGGGGTCTATCGATCGCACCAACACCGAGCATGTCAGTGTGTATCTCCACTCAACTCTACACACTGTGTAGACATTTCAAACACTACTACTCATTATCTTCACATTCTTCTAAACACAACACACACACACACACACACACACACAACATCAGTATCCGGAAATCAGGACAGGAAGGTGATGAGTGAGGTGTGTTTGTGTGTGTGTGTATGTGTGTGTGTGTGTGTGTGTGTGTGTGTGTGTGTGTGTGTGTGTGCGAACAGAGCCTCGGTGATATATAAATTAAATAAATCTAACAGGACTCAATGAAAGGTTCCTGCGATAATTTATTTATTAAACAGAACGACTTTCACATCACAGAGAATAAACAGCACTTGGTCCAGCACAGACTCACTGTATTACATGTGTGTATGATGTAAGGTTATAAAGTATATCCAGCTTTTAATGAGCTACTTTCACTATTATACTCTTATGTACTGTTATGTATGGGGTATAAAGGGTTACGTATGGATTACATGTCAGCTATAGGACTTGTTCTTTGTGCACGACTAAAGCTGCAGAGCCAATTATTCAGAGAGAGAAGGTTCCAATAACAAAGCACTGTCGGGGATCTTTCACACACACGCTGCTGCTGGATTCACACTCTCAAATGTGTCGGACACCACTCAGAGAGAGAGAGAGAGAGAAAGAGAGAGAGAGAGAGAGAGAGAGAGAGAGAGAGAGAGAGAGAGAGAGAGAGAGGGGAGAGAGAGAGAGAGCGAGAGAGAGAGCGAGAGAGAGAGAGAGAGAGAGAGAGAGAGAGAGAGAGAGAGGGGAGAGAAAGAGAGAGAGAGAGAGAGAGAGAGGAGAGAGGGGAAAGAAAGAGAGAGAGAGAGAGAGAGAGGGGAGAGAAAGAGAGAGAGAGAGAAAGAGAGAGAGAGAGAGAGAGAGAGAGAGAGAGAGAGAGAGCGAGAGAGAGAGAGAGAGAGAGAGAGAGAGAGAGAGAGAGAGAGAGAGAGAGAGAGAGAGAGAGAGAGAGAGAGAGAGAGAGAGAGAGAGAGAGAGAGAGAGAGAGAGAGAGAGAGAGAGAGAGAGAGAGAGAGGGGGAGAGACAGAGAGAGAGAGAGAGAGAGAGAGAGGGAGAGAGAGAAAGAGAAAGAGAGAGAGATAGAGAGAGAGAGAGAGAGAGAGAGAGAGAGAGAGAGAGAGAGAGAGAGAGAGAGAGAGAGAGAGAGAGAGAGAATGTTTACACCCCATTCTCCTCTAAATGTGACAGGTTGGAGTATTGGTTGGAGACAAGACCTTTACATCTAGACCACTGGTATGATCTGTACACACACACACACACACACACACACACACACACACACACACACACACATCCCCCAGTGTCTTAGGCACATTAACGCATCTAGGGAATTTAAACCATTTTCCTCAGGCCTTTATGAGCTGTTCAAAAATCCAAGGCCTTTCTCTGAGGCCCGTTCCTCACAAACACACACACACACACACACACACACACACACACACACACACACACACACACACACCAATCCTTCAGGTCTGACTGGCAAGGAGTTGGCTCTCCAAACCGTGTTAGACACCTCTAATTTGTACCGTGACATTTTGTCAATATCTCTCTCTCTCTCTCTCTCTCTCTCTCTCTCTCTCTCTCTCTCTCTCTCTCTCTCTCTCTCTCTCTCTCTCTCTCTCTCTCTCTCTCTCTCTCTCTCTCTCTCTCTCTCTCTCTCTCTCTCTCCTTCATTCTCCCTCTCACCTTATCTCTCCATCTCCTCCTCTGACTCTCCATCTGGTCCTCTCGTTCTGTCTTTCTGTCTCTCTCTCTCTCTCTCTCTGCTTTGTCTCTGTCTATTCCTCTTCTCATTGTCCAGACTGACAGACACTTTTCAGTGTCTCTGCTCTGAATCACCCCTGAGGAGGTGAAGAAAAGCAGACGAGTCCTTCAGTACAAACACACGTGAACGTGTGAAGGAGAGATAAAGTGTGTTTCTCACACACATCTCTAGCACAGCTACACTGACAGACAACATGTTCGGATGTTATTATGTTTGTACCACTTTAGTAGCTTGTGTAGTTTCTCTTCCAGCTTCACCTGTGAATGGTACAAAGCTCTGACACTGGAGACTCCTTACACACACAAAACTCTCCCGTTGTCATGGAGCTGTTTAAGTGGATAATACACTGAATCCATCACAGTGAAGGAGCGGTTGCTATAGAGACAGTAAGATGAGATGGAGTGCATTAATGTAAACCTGTGCTCCTGTCAGAGCTGCTGTTACTGAGAGCTCATCAACAGCTTCTGACCAATCAGACAATCTGAACAGAACTACAAACCCCACCTCAGGTCTTAACTCAGTAACACACCTACACCTCTACATCTCCACCTCCATCTGCATCCCCATGTCCATATCCATCTGCACCCTCATCTCCACCTCTGTCTCCACCTCTGTCTCCATCTCCATTTCCTCCTTTGTCTCCACCTCCACCTGCTCCCTCATCTCCACCTCTGTCTCTACTCTGTCTCCATCTCCATTTTCACCTGTGTCTCCACCTCCATCTGCTCCCTCATCTCCACCTCTGTCTCCACCTCCATTTCCACCTTTGTCTCCACCTCCACCTCCATCTGCTCCCTCATCACCACCTCTGTCTCCACCTCCATTTCCACCTTTCTCTCCACCTCCACCTCCATTAGCTCCCTCATCACCACCTCTGTCTCCACCTCCATTTCCACCTTTGTCTCCACCTCCACCTCCATCTGCTCCCTCATCTCCATCTCTGTCTCCACCTGTCTCCACCTCCATTTTCACCTTTGTCTCCACCTCCATCTGCTCCCTCATCTCCACCTCTGTCTCCACCTCCATTTCCACCTTTGTCTCCACCTCCACCTCCACCTGCTCCCTCATCACCACCTCTGTCTCCACCTCCATTTCCACCTTTGTCTCCACCTCCACCTCCATTAGCTCCCTCATCACCACCTCTGTCTCCACCTCCATTTCTACCTTTCTCTCCACCTCCATTAGCTCCCTCATCACCACCTCTGTCTCCACCTCCATTTCCACCTTTGTCTCCACCTCCACTTCCATCTGCACCCTCATCTCCATCTCTGTCTCCACCTCTGTCTCCATCTCCATTTCCACCTTTGTCTCCACCTATATCTGCACCCTCATCTCCACCTCTGACTCCATCTCCACCTTCATCTCCATCGACACAATGCTCATTAAACTCAAGACCAAGTACATGCGTTTCATTAACTTTTAATCTGCGATTTTGACTTCAGAGCGAACAGAAGAGGAAACGACGAGCGTGAAGGTTGTTTTTGTGTCTCATCAAACGCAGGAGGTACGAAACTGAACAGATGTGAGATTTTTGCCTCCAGTCAGAACTCAATTAGCAGCGGCTAATGACCTTTTAATGCTTATAAACAACATTAATAATACATCTGTAAGAATTTCTGCAGTAGTTTGGCACAGGAGGATGAGGAAGATAAACAGACCTGCAGCGTGAACAAAGAGAAAGAAAGATCCACTTGTCCAAAATATCAGTAATGCTGCAGTACACAATAAACACTGTTAAATCCTGGACTCTGATTGGTCAGAAGGTGTTGAACAGTTCTAATACGTACGTGTTTCTATGGTAACGGTTAGACTTCATTTGATCTTTTGACCTTTCTGAAGGTTAACCAGCTTCACATTGAGACTAAACCCTTAAATATTCACAGACACCCTCATCCCTTAACCATCAAGTGAGCAATTAAGGGCCTTGCTCAGGGGCCCAGGTTGGTGGACCTGGGATTTAAGCTCACAACCTTCCAATCGTTAGTCTGAACCTTAACCGTTATGTTACCACATCTCCAGGTTCTCTCTCTCTCTCTCTCTCTCTCTCTCTCTCTCACTTCCACCTTGGATGATCTGAAACAATTCTGTTTTATTCAAGTGTATTGAATTGAATTTGATTGAATTCGCTTCATATCAATTACTCGGTGCCACAAAATCAATTGAAGCAGTGAAGCTGTTATAAAGAAGAACTAAAAGAGCAGAGGCTTGAAGCACATCTCAGATAAATCACATCAGAGCAGCACGAGAGAAAGTGGAGAAATGTCTCAGAGACGTTATTCTGTCGAGGCCTGTGATCTGATGATCTCTCAGTGCTCATAAACACCATCCATAGAACAGCTGTAGGAATTACACACAGAATTATGGCACGTTGTTATAGTAAATATATAAAGTGATTAGCGAGTAGAGAATTTCAGTGATGTTGCTCTCAAGTACATCGATCATAATCATGCTCTTTAACTCTGGGTCTAATGGAATGAGTGTGTAGACATGTTTACACTGAGAGACCATGTGTGAGTGTGTGTGTGTGTGTGTGTGTGTGTGTGTGTCTACATAGTGCTGATCCAGACTGATACCAGATTTAATACTGAAATCTTACATGTTTGTATTCAGACCTCAGACATAACTATTCAGATGTTACATCAGCGTTACACACACACAGACGCACACACACACACACACACACACACACACACACACACACAAGACAGTTTTTCTTGCCTGATATAAAGTCGAGTGAGGAACAGGATTAAGTCCTGCACCTGCACCAGACGACTTAATAAAAGTGAACTGAATTTTATGTCGACTCATTTGAACATTATTTCAGGCTAATTTAGAATATGACACCTCCATCTCCACCTTCAATAGAATTCTACCAACAACTCCACCTCCATATTTACCTTCACCTCCATCTCTACTTCCATCTTCACCCAATATCCATCTCCACCTTCACCTCTAAATCTTTATCAATCTCCATCTCCACCTCCACCTCCTCCTCCATCTTCACCTCCATCTCTACCTCTATCTCCACCTCCACCTCTACCTTTTTCTCCACCTCCACCTCTATCTCCATCTTCACCTCCATCTCCACCTCTATCTCCACCTCCAGCTCCATCTTCACCTCTATCTTCACCTCTATTTCCACCTTCACCTCCATCTCTACCTCTATCTCCACCTCCACCTCTATTTCCATCTTCACCTCCATCTTCACCCCATGTCCACCTCTATCTCCACATCCAGCTCCATCTTCCCCTCTATTTCCACCTTCACCTCCATCTCTACCTCTATCTCCACCTCCACCTCTATCTTCACCTTCTCCTCCATCTTCACCCCATGTCCACCTCTATCTCCACCTCCAGCTCCATCTTCACCTTCTTCCTCACCTCTATTTCCACCTTCACCTCTATCTCCACCTCCACCTTCACTTCCATCTCCACCTCTATCTCCACCTCCAGCTCGATCTTCACCTCCATCCTCACCTCTATTTCCACCTTTACCTCCATCTCTACCTCTATCTCCACCTCC
>NC_083473.1:2688471-2698471 GCF_030014155.1 Tachysurus vachellii | reverse complement strand
CTCCTGCTGCAGACTATCGCTAAACCATCCTCCCACCTGCCACACTGACCTTTACCTCTTTAATCCTCAGCAGTTTCATTTCAGTCTTCTGCAGCTAATAATTTCATCAAGTTGCATCGCATTCAGAGAAATTAGTAACATCCCAGACACAGTTTACAGAGACTGCTATTTAGGGGTGCATAAGTCTTACGTTTTAAAGGGAAAAATACATTTAAGTGGGTGATGTGTATATATACATATATATGTATATATACACAGAGAGAGAGAGAGAGAGAGAGAGAGAGAGAGAGAGAGAGAAAGGTCTAATGGGTGGGAAAGTTGAAATAAACATATCGTCGCTGTCGGGCGGAAACCTCGTATGTCCAAATTTGGTCAATTTCATATTTTTTCACATATGGATGCTATTGGTCAGTCCCCACGTGGGTCTGTTATTTTTACAAGTTATTAACCAATCTAAAGTCTTGAAAATAGCTTGAGCGCAAATCTCATAACTCCATTGGACACTTCAACTGTCCACCTCTTCCTCACTCCGTGGGAGAGCTTCACGGCATATTTCTCCTCAAGAAGAGTCGCAACGAATCAACACGTCTTCTGAGGTAAATGTCTTCAAAACACTGGGCTCAAAGAAAAAAAAATCTTGACCCCCGCTAGTTCTGGTGCTCGTCTGAGGACAGGAATTTAGCGCAAGACAATCCACTGCAACGTGGACTAAACCCTGTGTACTGCAGATAAGGTACGGCGTTTTTTTAATTTCTTGAAAAATAACGGTTTTGGAGATACGAGGATTCCGCCTGACAGCGACGATATAGTGAAGTGTGTGGGGTGGGGGCACGGTGGCTTAGTGGTTAGCACGTTCGCCTCACAGCTCCAGGGTTGGGGTTCGATTCCCGCCGCCACCTTGTGTGTGTGGAGTTTGCATGTTCTCCCCGTGCCTCGGGGGTTTCCTCCGGGTACTCCGGTTTCCTCCCCCGGTCCAAAGACATGCATGGTAGGTTGATTGGCATCTCTGGAAAATTGTCCGTAGTGTGTGTGTGTGAGTGAATGAGAGTGTGTGTGTGCCCTGTGATGGGTTGGCACTCCGTCCAGGGTGTATCCTGCCTTGATGCCCGATGACGCCTGAGATAGGCACAGGCTCCCCGTGACCCGAGGTAGTTCGGATAAGCGGTAGAGGATGAGTGAGTGAGAGTGAGTGAAGTGTGTGTGTGTGTGTGTGTGTGTGAAGATGTCTCAACAAAATTGTAATGTGAAGGCTTATGCTAACAAAGTACGTATCATTCTTATATATGTGGGTAGGTTTTTAAAAAAAATCAAAATGGACATCCAAACACATTTAAATCTATCTAATATTAATATTGAATTTTGTATTCTTTATATTATTCTTTATAATAACCTTTTGTTCATATTTATGTTCTGTAAAGCTGCTTTGAGACAATGTCAATTGTAAACAGTGCTATACAAATAAATAAATCTGAATTGAATTGAAATATGAGAAAATCACATATGTATCAAGGTTAAGTGAGGAACACGTGCAGTGTTTAAGTCAATACACAATTTAAAGGCCACTAGCAGAAGTGTGAATAATTTCCATTGCTCTGAAAAGCTAGTTGCTTATTTCTGCCTTATTAGTCCAATGCTTTCGACTCGGCTTATTCTCTAGAATACAGTAAACCTTGCGCAAATCTTCTCTTAGACAAATATTAATGTGGACCACATACGGAGCTAGGAGCCAATTAGTCTGAAAGCGAGACTCAGAAAGAGTCGACACGCCTCAGTTCCAACATGAGTTTTGACGAGTTGATGAATTAAGCCCATATTTATGATGAGATAACGATATAACTGTAGATAGTGATAACCTTCAATCGAGTAGTTTTGCCTTAAAGCTAGAACTACTGCCAGAGCTGCTGTTATAGACCAGGGGTTCCCAAACGTTTCAGACCGCGACCCCCAATATTAGACTGCTGACGACCCATGAACCCCCCTTCCCCCCTCCTTTCTGTGTTTTCCTCCAACAGCTTGTGAGGATTTGTGATTTAGTTACAGACTGACAGAGCTTAAACAAAAAGGAACACAATCTCTAAGCCAGGCTATTTTATTAACAAATTATGGACAAAAACAAATACATCCCATAACTGTGAAATGCTTACAGACAGAATACGGACAAGTTGCCTGTAACACGCGTACAGCGTCGGCTGACGCCATGGAACAATTATAACTTCATGTATAATTGTATTGTAATTGTAAATGTATTCAGAAAAAAACGCCTAATATGATGGATGGGTGCTGTGCCCACGCGGAGCAAAGCAGGTCCACTCTAGGTTCAGTTTTAGAGATCGCAGATCATCTTCCACATTAAGCCGTGACCTGTGTTTATTTTTAATGTAAGTCAGCGCAGAGAATGTCTTTTCGCATAAATACATTGAGCCAAATTGCATGAGTACATCCAACGCGGCTTTCGACAACTGTGGATATTCCAGCGCGACAGAAACCCAGAACTCATCCAGCGTCTTGCCGTCCTCAGGGTTCGATCGGTTGAAAGTTTTATCAGCGCATCTCCCGTATCTGACGGCAGATGATTTGCTGTGGTTACATTGAATGGTGACCTTAACTGTCATAATTAATCGGAGCAAAGAAAGTTTTATTTCCAGTTTATTTTAAATTTATACTCGCATCATTACAACCGTTTTTAACATATAAAAAATAAATAAAGTTTCTGGAAATCATCTCGCGACAAAACCCCCCCCCCACACCCCCCCCACACCCCACTCCGCAACCCCCCACTTTGGGATCTGCTGTTATAGACGATGACACTTTCTGACCGATCAGAATTTTAAAGGCACAGGTTTGAGATATTAGTCTTCTTTATTATTTACTGTCATGTCCACAGGAAGCTGGTAGCCAGGATCTAATCAGGTAGCTTATTTAAATACATGAATATTGACAGTGTATTTAATTTGTCAGAGACTCAGGGGTTTTTTACACCTGGTCACTTAATGTGTTTTTTGTGACCCGATATCTATCCGATGGTAAAAAGACCAGGTCTAAATGCCCTCCGAAACGTTTTGGAGACGGATATAAATCCGATGGTACAAACCACTTCAGGAGGTGGTCTGGGACGCATTTCAGATGAAACTGGACAGGTGTAAATGAATGTGGTTGTTCAAGCCACATACGTCAGCGCTAAACTCCTCCCAAACGGAAGTACATCACTTGCAGGTGATCTTTCACCCAGGCGTCTCGTCGGGTCTTAAAATGCGCTGCTGCTGCCAGCGAAAATGCAGCAAACAGTAAATGGTGTTTTTTGTATCATAACCGTCGTAACGAGTTTTTTCGTCTTCTTTTTGATCGCGTTCTGAAAACCACAGACACCAAAGTGTGTTCCGTTTCAATTACCCCGGAAATGAGGTCAAATATATTAGCATTTTGGGCGGGAGTAGAAAGATCGGATCGATATCCGATTCGCCGAGACGCATTTATGTGGCCTAATGTAAATGGAACAGTTTTAACAAATCAGATAGCTATCGGATCAGAGACAACACGTGAAGTGACCGGGTGTAAAAATGAATTGCTATCTGTAGGAAACCCAATACAGAGACCATCTATTCTGACCTGTTACACATCCAGAGCTAAAAAGTATTCACTGGACAAAGAAGAAGCCATCATTTATTTCCAGCATAAGTAAAGACCTCGCTAAGAGAAAAGACATAGTCCTTCCCCAAAAGACCTAGTGAATAACATTTTTTCCTCAGACTGAGTTGTTAGAATATTCTTGTTATTCTCTTGCAGTCCTAAAGCAGTGCAGTCCCTGTAACCAGGTGACCAGCCGCCTCCCTGGGGAGAGAGCGAGTGAGCCGGAGAAAGAAAAATGGCTGAAAGTGTATGTGTACCTGGCCTCGACATTGTCCCTGTGACAAAGCTTTTCTTCTTTTTTTTTTCAGCTGTCACCTCTGTGTGAAGGCTCTTTGTACTCCTCTCCCTCTCCCCATCCTCCCTCTGCTTGTTTTCTGCTACGATATCCACATTTAGTCAGTGTGAAGACAAAATATGGGACTCCGTGTGACCATGGGGAAGATTCGAATCTTAGCTCATGTATCTCATCTTAATCGTTCTATAACCTCATACTGTCTGGTTACTGATGTTCATCTTCCAAATCTTGTTCTTGCTGAGTCCTCAGATCGTTATACTTTTACTTGAATGCGGGTCACGCTGTGCTTATTTAAATCATAACAACAGTATCGTTATTGTGGATCAGTACCATGGAGAGCACTAAATCAGGGTATCACATACAATAGAAACATCTCGGAAGTCTTCAGAAGAACGGATCATGGATAAGAGGAGTAAACTGGTGAGCATAAGGTAACGGCCAGTAATAACCTGGGCAGGGCAAGAACAGGGGCAAGAATTGACTACTGGTTGTTAGGGGCATATGAAGCTATGGGATCTGGAAGGAACTGAAAGTTTTTCCATCACTGATGTATGAAAGTAGTGAAAGTCTGGAATTGGGTAGATGTGCCATTTGGAGGGGCAGGAATTATTGGGATGTGTAAATTTGTCCAGCAATGATGTGTAAAATGGGCAGGAATGAGCAGGAATGGTAATTGGCCAGAGATGGGAAATGGCAGAAAATGATTAGCAGTGATTTATGAAGAGGTGAGAATTGGCAATTGTCCATTTCAGATGTATGATGAAAGTAGAATCTATGTGAATTGGAATTTTCCCAGTGTGACATAAAAGTCCATTTTGCTTGGGGGGGTTTGCCATCGATTAGGGATTGTCTAGCAGTGTGGCATGAAAAAGGTGAAAAATGGGAACTGGTAACTATCGGTAAATGAATGGGGGGGAATTGCGGATCGGCCACTAGTGACCTGTGAAGGGGTGTGAATTGTGAGGAATTGGGAACTGACTTGTGGTGGCATATGAAAATGTAGTAATGATGTAAAAAGGAAAGTGTGAATTAGAAATTTCCCAGTAGTGACATAGGAATGGGTGTAAATTGATCATTTGCAAGTCGTGATGCTTGAAGGGGTGGAATGTGAAGGAACTGGAAATTAACCAGCAACGATGTATACAAAAGGACAGGAATTGGGAATATGTCAGTTCTGGCAGAATTAGTTGCTAGCCTTAGTTAAGGGTTAACTGGGTAGAATTATTTTGCGGTGGTGGCCAGTAGTGACGTAAATAGATGAGAATAAGTGGGAATTGGAAATTTTCCACACATTAGGTATGAAGAGTAGAAATTGAAGGGGGGGCACGGTGGCTTAGTGGTTAGCACGTTCGCCTCACACCTCCAGGGTTGGGGGTTCGATTCCCGCCTCCGCCTTGTGTGTGTGGAGTTTGCATGTTCTCCCCGTGCCTCGGGGGTTTCCTCCGGGTACTCCGGTTTCCTCCCCCGGTCCAAAGACATGCATGGTAGGTTGATTGGCATCTCTGGAAAATTGTCCGTAGTGTGTGATTGTGTGAGTGAATGAGAGTGTGTGTGTGCCCTGTGATGGGTTGGCACTCCGTCCAGGGTGTATCCTGCCTTGATGCCCGATAATGCCTGAGATAGGCACAGGCTCCCCGTGACCCGAGGTAGTTCGGATAAGCGGTAGAAAATGAATGAGTGAGAGTGAGTGAGTAGAAATTGACCAGTATGCATATATGAAGAAGGGGCAGTGATACAGGATAAAGGAAGTGGAATCTGTAGGAATTGGCCATTGGTAATGCATGAACTCATCAGTAATGATGTATGAGGGGTTTGAACTGGGTGGAATTGGTACTTTTATGCAAAGGGGAATGTAACTGGTAATTTGCCGGTTGTGAGTGGGGAAATTGCTGGGAAGTGGCTAGCTTTAATGCATAAAGAGTGTGAGAACTGAACATTTAGGGGAATAGATCGAGAATGCTACGATTTGCATGCGGTTCATTTCACTATTGTCTTCTTCGGGTAAGGTTGCTAAAAGTATGTGATTTTCTTTTAACACTTTGTGTTTATCCTCCTGCTTCCCTGCTTCCCATACGGAGCAGACGACCTTCAAACGATTAGGAAGCTCCTGCTATTCTGAACAATCCTGAAGACACCAGGCTTTCTGAGGTTCAGGCTTTTTTTTTTTTTTTTACAGTTTTAGTTATCACTGCTAATAATTGCCACTTCAGAGAGTTTAGTTAAGTTGACTCTTGTGGAAAAGAAAGAGTCATTTTATTAATATATTTGTCTGAATGTTTCTTTACCCTGGAGCTCCAGCAGATCAACACGAATACCGAAACAATCTGTTTGCAGTGCTAGCTGTTATATCTTTACCATAGATCATACAAGGAAAATTCAGACAACTGCACAGACAAAGGTGTAGATTTGAGGCTTTTTCTTATTTTTCTTTCTGCTTTATTGGTCTTTCTTGTAGCAGCCTGGTTCGCTTGCTTTTGTTGCCTCCAGCCTGCGATTCTACTCACAAAGCCTGCTTTAAGATCAATGGCTTCAGAAACTCTGAGAAACAGTAAGGCTGCTTGCCAAACAAGTAATACTTTATTTACTCTGCCGCGAAGAATAAATAATGTCACATACAGTAGGCAGAGATCTACATCACCGTCCTACAGTACGTTAACGTCGGAGTTTGCCGTGCCGTGGAGACTTAACACGTTCGAAGCCTCGTTCAAAGGTACATCAAACACCACCGGTGACTTCAGTATGAAAAATATACACCACAGCATTCGTCAACCGATAAGAAACTCGGAAATGGATGCTTTTAATGTTTTAATGTTACATTAATGCTGCTCAAAGCTTCCTCCACATCTTCTCTGACAATCTCCAGGATCAGTTGGAGCCATTTCTATTTTTGCCACTATGTGATTCACAGAAAGGAAAAAAAAATAAAAAATCCACTAAACATTGATGACGTAAAAAAAAAAAAAAATTCCTACGTTTGATTTTGATTTTTCTTTTTTAACTTCCTGTATTTATTTTGTTCACTTGTTCCTTGTTGACCTTTACTGAAAACACCCGCATCCCCTCAACTGACTCTCTTGTAGATCACGTTACATTTCTTTACATTAGTTTCATCCAATATTCATACCAACAAAAA
The DNA here is from genome assembly GCF_030014155.1 of Tachysurus vachellii. Taxonomy (NCBI): domain Eukaryota; kingdom Metazoa; phylum Chordata; class Actinopteri; order Siluriformes; family Bagridae; genus Tachysurus; species Tachysurus vachellii. Next base: position 2,691,416 of record NC_083473.1, on the reverse strand, counting down.
TTCATCTGTAACTGTATCGATTAATATCCTGCGTTTTTTTTTTTTAATACTTTGTCTATTTTCTTTGCTATTCTACACCTCACTGCTTGCTTCTACTAATTCTTATTTTATTTCATTTTAATTTTTATATTTTTCGAATTTCTCTCTATCATTTTATTTCCATTTTTGTTTTGTCATCTATTTATTTATTTTTATTTTACGATTTATATTTTTTATAAAACAGTATTAAAAAAAAAAGCTGCATGTCGTATGGTATATGATTGTGTGTGGCCAATAAAAGTTGAATTTGAATTTAATATAATGCACCAGTTAATTCATGACCCTAATAATCGATGTGTACATAGCATATAAAGTGCTTATTAATACTGAAATAAACGTTTTATAAACAACGATCGAGCACGATCCGGTTAAATACACAGTTTTTTTTACCTTTGTTCTAAGGATGATTGTATTAAAAGTCAGGGGTTTTTCGTGAATAAAAGAATTGTACTTAATTATCTTATAAAGAGCTTATAAAGTGAGGTTGATATAAGATTAAAGAAGTCCATCATCATCCCTACGACAAAGCAGTAACACATAAACGCCTATTTTTATTACATATCAAATGACTTTAAAGCTAAACAAACACAAGACAAAACATCAGTTGGTCCTCAAATGTCTATAGAGGCAAAAACGGTACAAATACTATGTGTGTGTGTGTGTGTGTTTAGGAAGAATGCCGCTCCTCCACAGTTATATCAGTTTGACACACAACCACAAAAAATGCATCAGCCACCCATCAGTAAAATGACCATTACTCTACATTCCTCTATCTCTCGCTCCTCTTCCCATTTTCTCCCACCATCTCACCACAACTGACATCTTAAGTGCTGCGAGCATCCGCTGCCTCCCTGAACCAGGCCATTAAAGCACACCAACACCCCCTTCACACCTCCCCGACCCCACAAACACATCAGTGTAGAGAAACGCAGTCAGACAGTGCGACAGGACACAAACATAAATCCGAGCTGTCGCCGTCTGCTGAAAGAGAGCCTACACTTAGCCGTGTTAGCACTCCAAACCCATTATCAAGCTCGGAGACCCAACTACAGGCACAACACTGTAATCTACCGGCTGCTGAAAACAATCATCCAGCAGCAGGAAGAAAGTGGCGAGGCATTCCCTCATTTCTTTTACACGTGCCTGCCTTTTAGTCCATTAAGCTGCAAAACTAAAGCACTCTCTAATATCAGGAGCAGAACATTCTCACAGTTAGACACAGACGACGTAGGACAAAGGCAGGGTCTCCAAATAGACTAAAACAGAAAGTAACGGCACTCCACTTTCTTTCTTTGCCGAGCTCCCCGAGTCAAAGGGATGAACGGTGAAAATATTAAACTTTAAACAAATAATCTATTCGATTCATTGAGCTACAGATTCTTCTGAACCACAGATATTACTCAGATCGTAACTAGACTCATGAGTTCAGCAAGATACATCAACCAGAGCAGAGTTTACGGGTGTAGCACTTCTAAGGCTACGGCTCCAAGGACAATTTCTGCATTCTGAACAAATCCTTCAAGAGGAAACAACTGGCTAATCTAGAACTTAGTGAATCGGTATATTTCTTATTTTGCCTGTTACTAAGTTGTTAGATTGATACGTACATAGGAATCATGCTTATAAGAGGAAGTCGTGGCCTAATGGTTAGAGAGTTTGACTCCTAACCCTAAGGTTGTGGGTTCGAGTCTCGGGCCTGCAATACCACGACTGAGGTGCCCTTGAGCAACTGCTCCCCGGGCGCCGCAGCATAAATGGCTGCTCACTGCTCCGGGTGTGTGTTCACGGTGTGTGTGTGTGTGTGTTCACTGCTGTGTGTGTGTGCACTTTGGATGGGTTAAATGCAGAGAACAAATTCTGAGTATGGGTCACCGTACTTAGCCGAATCTCACGTCACTATCACTTTCACTTCACTACTCACTCATTCATCTTCTACCGCTTATCCGAACTACCTCGGGTCACGGGGAGCCTGTGCCTATCTCAGGCGTCATCGGGCATCAAGACAGGATACACCCTGGACGGAGTGCCAACCCATCACAGGGCACACACACACTCTCATTCACTCACACACTCACACAGTACAGACAATTTTCCAGAGATGCCAATCAACCTACCATGCATGTCTTTGGACCGGGGGAGGAAACCGGAGTACCCGGAGGAAACCCCCGAGGCACGGGGAGAACATGCAAACTCCACACACAAGGTGGAGGCGGGAATCGAACCCCCAACCCTGGAGGTGTGAGGCGAACGTGCTAACCACTAAGCCACCGTGCCCCCTTCATTTCACTAATATATTTGTATTTGATTTTTTTGTTTTGTTTTTCACTTTTTTTTTTTGAAAAATCGTAATTGCTTTTGAATACGTTTATGAGATACAACTATCTATTAAACAGGCAACTCAATAAACATCTCTACATTAAATTCTAAACTTCAGCTTAGAACTCAGGTCTAAAACACATCTGGGTATCAGCAGCGATCGTCAGGGGTCCAAGCACTTTTTTTGTTTGTAGGTTTTGCGGATGATTTCGTTATTCAATCAGACGAACAATTAGAACTAAGTGCTACAGAGAAAAAAAAGTCTGTACTTTTGTCAAACTGACTCCAGTTGCAGAGCGGACATCAAGCTGGATACCGACACGTTTACTCGTTAAATCGTTCACTAACGAAGTACGTAGGTGTATGAGAAGCATTCCTATCCAAAGGGAACATGCGGGGTGTTGTGGGTGTGGCTAAATGCAAATCAGCTGATTTCTGGTTGGCTCTTACTACTATATGCATGAGTGAAAAAAAAGAGCAGTCTTTATAAATCTTATAGAGTTGTACTGAACAGAACCGATTCAACCTCAGGACAACTTTACACTCAACTCAGAACTAAACTCAGCAGAGAACATCAGCACAGAGAACAG
>NC_083473.1:2665971-2673471 GCF_030014155.1 Tachysurus vachellii | reverse complement strand
GAAGTGATTCAGTCATGTGATCTGGATTTATCGGGTATCTCTTAATCATCAGACCAAACAATAACCCCTGAAATCGCTGTACTCATGAGTTAAAAGTGTAAAAATCCACAGAGACACGACAAAAGCACAGAGACACGACAGGGATTTAATCTGTGGACACAGCCAGAAACAGAAGCTCGTTTTGAAATAAAAGCATTTCACTACGATCCTCTGGATAACAAAGAAAAAAAACAGCTCCGGGGAAGTAAACAGGAGCTCTCGTGTGTGTTTGCTGGGATGTTTACACGCTCGTCTGTAGAGACGAGGTATGCTGAGCCCTGATTTGCATCGAAGCTGCTGTATTTATCATCCAGCAGATGTTCTGGAGTGTGTTTGTGTTGGCGAGCTTTAGGTTACAGCAAACGTTCGGGAGCGTTCGATGCGACGAGGGAGCAGGTGGTGCAGGCTTTGTGCTTTGTGCTCGTCACCTTGGCACCTTCGAGTGTTGACCCTTGAATTGCGCCATCAGATGTGGTTACATATCAGGGAATCGGCTGAATGTCAGATCACCTCCTCCACCCTGGGTTACCTGCATCTCTAGTCAAATCACTAACATGAACTTCCTGCTGGTTTCCATGGTTTCCTTCTTAGTAAAGTATTCATGTGTGTGTTCTTTCAAAACAGCAAATTTTGTCAAGATAAATAGGATTCATGCTAACTAGCAGAATGTTATGCTTCATTTTAGGTTCCTTCATCCGTACCAGTGATCTTCTTCACTTCTTTAAGTGCTTGGCCCCCTTGAGACTTCCCTCTTTGGGAGTTCTTAAGAAGGTTTGACAAAAGGCCAAACCTTAAACCTTCCAAGATGATGTCTATAAACAATTACCACTCAAACACTCTTTGGGAAAGTGTTTGGGTTACTTCCTGTTAAAAGTCTCTCACTGGTCAGGTAGCACCTCTGATCATCTATGGATAGATGACATCCTTCCCCGCTGCTGTTCTGATGGCTACCTGTGCTGTCAATTAGCTAGTTGATGGGAATTTATTCATTCATCTATAGTAAGTACTGTATCCTGGTCAGAGTTGTGGAGGATCCAGAGGCTATCGCAGGAATGCTGGGTGGGAATGTCTCTGGAAATAACTGGGGGTTCCTGACAATGATGTACTTGAGAACCTGAACACAGAACTGATCCAGGAACTGTGGAGCTGTGAGGTAACAACGGTACCATCTGTACCACAGCACCACCATGTCTCTGGAAATAACTGGGGGTTCCTGACAATGATGTACTTGAGAACCTGAACACAGAACTGATCCAGGAACTGTGGAGCTGTGAGGTAACAACGGTATCTTCTGTACCACGGCACCACCATGGACAGGAACTTAGAAAACAAAGTGTCACTTGTCCTGTTCATTAACCAACTACTCTTCAATGGTGGCCATGAAAGATCTCTTTCGTTGAAGTACGCTTTAACATTCATTTATTTATTTATTTATTTATTTATTTATTTATTTATTTATCTTGTGTTAAAGAAACTTTTAGCCACAAGGTCAGGTAACAAAAAATGCTAATTTGGATCAACGAATATTCCAACTCATCTCAACAAAAAACCCCCAGACCTTTAACCTTACGTTTTGGAAACTGGAGGTTTGTATTTATAACACAGCTCCAGTAGCCTTGACTTGACCTCACTACACATTTCACAAGCTAGAAGATTGAAATCCTCCATGAACCACCTTCATCAGACTGCTGAGTCAGTGCTTCCTACAGCTAAGGCTACGCTCCTGATCTCTTTTATTCGTATAAAAGTATGGATATGTTTCTCTAAGAAGATAATGCTCACACATCAGTCACACATCTGAATTTGTTCAAAGTGCTATGTTTAATACACACCGTTTTACTCCTCGCCTCGTTAAGACCTTCTCAGGTGTGTAAAATAAAAACAAAACAGATCATTAGCAGCACATGTGGTGCAAAAAGTCATCGTTTACTCACGTATTCTCCGTATGAGTCTTGCACTACAGGGGGTGGCGGCCTGTATCCCACTGGGGGCGGAGCTCCGCGTCCTCTCTGTGCTCTCCCCCTGTTGGATGGAATGCGACTTGGTGGAGCTCCTCTGGGTGCTGCTCCTCGAGGAACCACAGCGTGGGGAGGAGGAACACCTCCTCTACTCCTGCAAACACCACACACCATCTGGCTGAATAACTTGGATGAACGCCGAGATGTTTTTATTTCTTCAGTCAGTTATATATCTGAACTTCTCATAAAAAAAAAAAAGTGTGAAAATCATCTCACTGGAGAGAAGAAAGTAAAAGCTGTGAACTGCTAAATGTTCATCACTGAAAACACACACACACACACACACACACACATTCCTACTATTTATTATTTAGAAACAGGAGGAAATTCTAGCAAGCCGGAAAAATCTATGGCCTCATATTTAGTGAAGAAATTGTCCTGATGCAGCAGCAGAGGCTGGTTCTGTAGGAGAAAGAGGAAGAGGAAGAGGAAGAGGAAGAGGAAGAGGGGGACATGACTGTCTACTGTAACATCAAGACGAGACTCACAATCAGAGTGCAAATGTTCCTTATGTAGTGTAGAGCACACAACAATAATACACATTTTTTTAGAGTGTGAACATCTTTACTCATAAATACAATTTAAAAGCTTTGTTTTATTTTCTGACAAGGTTTCCCTGGGACTCAAATTCCAGACCTCAACATCCAGACCTCAACATGCAGACCTCAACATCCAGACCTCAACATCCAGATATCAGCATCCAGACCTAAAGATCCAGACCTCAACATCCAGACCTCAACATGCAGACCTCAACATCCAGACCTCAACATCCAGACCTCAACATCCAGACCTCAACATGCAGACCTCAACATCCAGGCATCAGCATCCAGACCTAAAGATCCAGACCTCAACATGCAGACCTCAACATCCAGACCTCAACATCCAGACCTCAACATGCAGACCTCAGCATGCAGACCTCAACATCCAGACATCAGCATCCAGACCTAAAGATCCAGACCTCAACATCCAGACCTCAACATGCAGACCTCAGCATCCAGACCTCAACATTTAGACCTCAACATTTAGACCTCAACATCCAGACCTCAACATCCAGACCTCAACATTTAGACCTCAACATTTAGACCTCAAGATCCAGACCTCAACATTTAGACCTCAACATCCAGACCTCAAAATGCAGACCTCAACATCCAGATATCAGCATCCAGACCTAAAGATCCAGACCTCAACATCCAGACCTCAACATGCAGACCTCAACATCCAGACCTCAACATCCAGACCTCAACATGCAGACCTCAACATTCAGGCATCAGCATCCAGACCTAAAGATCCAGACCTCAACATGCAGACCTCAACATCCAGACCTCAACATCCAGACCTCAACATCCAGACCTCAACATGCAGACCTCAGCATGCAGACCTCAACATCCAGACATCAGCATCCAGACCTAAAGATCCAGACCTCAACATCCAGACCTCAACATGCAGACCTCAGCATCCAGACCTCAACATTTAGACCTCAACATTTAGACCTCAACATCCAGACCTCAACATCCAGACCTCAACATCCAGACCTCAACATTTAGACCTCAAGATCCAGACCTCAACATTTAGACCTCAACATGCAGACCTCAACATCCTGGCATCAACATCCAGACCTCAGCATGCAGACCTCCGCATCCAGACCTCAGCATCCAGACCTCAACATGCAGACCTCAGCATCCAGACCTCAGCATCCAGACCTCGACATCCAGACCTCAACATCCAGACCTCAACATCCAGACCTCAACATTGAGATCCTGGTTCCTGGGTCACGGGGAGCCTGTGCCTATCTCAGGCGTCATCGGGCATCAAGGCAGGATACACCCTGGACGGAGTGCCAACCCATCGCAGGGCACATACACACTCTCATTCACTCATGCAATCACACACTACGGACAATTTTCCAGAGATGCCAATCAACCTACCATGCATGTCTTTGGACCGGGGGAGGAAACCGGAGTACCCGGAGGAAACCCCCGAGGCACGGGGAGAACATGCAAACTCCACACACGCAAGGCGGAGGCGGGAATCGAACCCCCAACCCTGGAGGTGTGAGGAGAACGTGCTAACCACTAAGCCACCGTGCCCCCATCCAAATGACAACATCTAGATATTATTATCCTGAAAACATCTGGATTTTCTTCTTCCTTTTTGGATTTTATCTGGAAGTCCCATTTTGCACATGGTCTTTTTTCAGTGCAGTTCTATGTGTCAACTTCAAGATCCAGGTGAGGATAGGTTCCTGTCTGGTTCCTCTCACGTCGTCTCTTTGTAACTCTCGTCTCTGGCGTAATCATTAGGGATGAATTTAAATCTACTTAATGTTTGGATTTCTCTAAAGCAGTGTTGTGATGGTGTTCAAATCTGCAGATAAATTCAATTGTATTCAAATTGATTTCTTCTCCTTGTTCCTTTGTTAGTGAAGCAGATATTTATTTTCCAGCTCCAACACACAAGTCCTGAGAGTCTGTTAATCCACCGTCTGTATGGTTTAATCTTATAACCAACTTCTTTGGAGTTGAGCTCATCACTGAGAACATGGATGAATTTTCCTAACACAACTAACAACAAACTATGAACAAATAAAATGTAAATACATTTAAAAATACTTTGTGTGGTTTCACTTTGGTTCAGTCTCACAGGTCGACTCCTGCATCCTCACAGAACTTTGTTTCCCTAAACACAAAGACTACAAACATGGCTGCCCAAACTACACTTCCCACTACACACACTCAAAATGTAAAAAAAACTTATTTTCTGGACACACACACACACACATACAAGAAAAAAACTTCATGACTGGAAATACACACATACGCATACACACACAAACATAGATAAACACACACACAAAAACACACACACAATCATAGATAAACACACAATCATGACAAAAAGCTTCTTGACTGGAAATACAAACGCACACACACACACACACATACAAGAAAAAAGCTTCATGACTGAAAATACACACATACGCATACACACACAAACATAGATAAACACACAAAAAAAACACACACACAGACACACAATCATAGATAAACACAAACATGAAAAAAGCTTCTTGACTGGAAATACAAACACACACACACACACACACACACACACAAACTGTTAGTGATTCCTTTCGCCCCGTACTTTAAAATAAATCCAGTATTATTTTAGAAAAATATTTAAAATTTGTAATAAAATAAATAAACATCAGTCCGTCTGTCAGCCAGTGAGTCAGTGAGTCAGTCAGTGAGTCAGTCACTGAGTCAGTCATGTTTTCTCCTTGTGTGTTGATCTGTGATTAGATCCAGCTGTGATATAGACATTTAACTCCATTTCCCGAGCAGCAGGAACACAATCAGATGACACACACTCTCTTGTTTGTAATCGATCAAACCTCCAGGTTGAGTTTCTGACCACTGGCTGAGTGAAGAAACCCAAACGAAGCCCCTTACACGTCTTCCCTTTAATATAGAGGCCACATCGATCTGTGTGTGTGTGTGTGTGTGTGTATACACACCTCAGTGTGAAACTGCACCTTCAGCTCAGCCACAGTGTTTATTAATCGCCTCATGCTGTGATGTGTGCAAATATACAAACCCAGAGTGCTGCTCCACAGTGAGCACTAAAATTAGCCGTGGTTCATGCTAACTGCTCACTAACTGCTCATCTGACACCAATCTGATGCCTGAGGATGAGCTGCACTGAGGATGAGCTGCACTGAGGATGAGCTGCTCTCCACTCGTCTGTGTGTTTACTACCAAAAACCTTCTAGCTTCCAAAATCGGATTGGATTTCTATTTCTAATTCTGATCAGTCCTGTACCGGTGAGGAGCAACCATGTGATTAGTGTTCATCTGAATTGGTTAGTGCTCCTTATTAAGAGAGAAATAAATAAATAAATAAATAAATAAATAAATAAAAGCAGGTGTGAAAGCCACATCGATGGAGTGCAGAGACTTGACACTTAATATATCTTTTCTAATTAGATTGAATTTAAACTTGTTAAATACTTAAAATAAACTGCAATGAAGGTGAAAGATGTGGTTTATTTTCTTTGTATTGATGCTACATATATATATAATGTCAGTCTTAGTGAAGGAGGTGTGGCCTCTGTACCTGTCAGTCTTAGTGAAGGAGGCGTGGCCTCTGTACCTGTCAGTCTTAGTGAAGGAGGCATGGCCTCTGTACCTGTCCATCAAACTGAATGAGGCGTGGCCTCTGTACCCATCAGTCTCAGTGAAGGAGGCGTGGCATCTGTACCTGTCAGTCTCAGTGAAGGAGGTGTGGCCTCTGTACCTGTCAGTCTCAGTGAAAGCGGCGTGGCCTCTGTACCCGTCAGTCTCAGTGAAGGAGGCGTGGCCTCTGTACCTGTCAGTCTCAGTGAAAGCGGCGTGGCCTCTGTACCCGTCAGTCTCAGTGAAGGAGGCGTGGCCTCTGTACCTGTCAGTCTCAGTGAAGGAGGCGTGGCCTCTGTACCTGTCAGTCTCATGCCCTCTGTACCTGTCAGTCTCATTAATGGAGGTGTGGCCTCTATACCTGCCAGTCTCATTGAAGGAGGCGTGGACTCTGTACCTGTACAATATTATGTAAATGCAGACACACACACACCTTTTTCTGCATGTGACACACACATCTGTCATCACCACACATACTGTACCTGTGTGAGCCAGGTGCAGGTGTGCCACGGGCCCTTGAGCTGGATTTCCCTCTAACTGCAGGCACCTTGGCATCCTCTGAGCCACCGTTCAAAAACGTCAACTCCTGCAGCTGAGCTTGTCTGATTTCATCATTATAGTCCTGCACACACACACACACACACACACACAGAATTGGTAAAGATGTATGATCAATATCTATTGTACCTACTGATGAAAAAGGCTACAGAGCAGCTTGAGTCACTTGATAAATAATGAATACAGGAAGGTAAATAAGTCCTCTTCTACACACACACACACACACACACACACACACACACACACACACACACACACACACACTCTCTCTCTCTCTCTCTCTCTCTCTCTCAATCTTTCTCTCTCTCTCTCTCTCTCTCTCTCTTTTCTGCCTGTAGTCAGAAACAAATGTGGTTGTGAGTCTTAGGGTTCCTAAAGTGACATGTTCAGGTTATCAGCAGCTGGTTTAGAGTGGACAACCCGTGGGACTGCTGTGGACAGAACCACTTGGAGACCATCACACTGTCTTTGATGTGCCACTGCGTCTGTCAGTTTTGTGCTCAGATCTTCATCAGAAGTCTTCAGCAGGAAGGAATCAGTGTTAAGTCTGTAATGAACTCAGTAACGACTCTGACCTGTTGGTTCCTCAGGAGCTCTTAGTTACACAATTCCACTGGACTATAAATTGTTGTAGAAATGACATTATTTACATTAACATTATTTACATTAACATTATTTACATTGACATTATTTACATTGACATTATTTCCTGT
>NC_083473.1:2643471-2660971 GCF_030014155.1 Tachysurus vachellii | reverse complement strand
AGCTGAGCTTGTTTCTGTTTGTTTTACAATCCAGTCAAATTCTGATCTTTAGCATTTTATCTAACATAAAATGAGTTAAATAACTCACTCACTCACCACCTGCCTGTACATCCTCCTGCACTGGGGAATATATTACATAAGAAGATAGTTGTGAATTATGTGTGTGTGTGTGTGTGTGTGTGTGTGTGTGTGTGGCAGTAACACATTTATAGGCCATGCTTTTCACATGTGTGACGTGAGCACTGAGCTGATGTCCCACAGAGATGCAGACGAGACAGAATAAATGTCCCTCAATGGCTCTGAGAATAAAGCAGGTTTGTGTCTGAGAGCTCGCAGTGAAGGGACCGAACTTTAATAAGCCTCATTCTGTCTGTGGTGTGGAGTAGCAGTGTGTCCCCATCGTGTCCCTACAGGAGAGATGTCACATGACCTGAGTCTTCCTGCCTCTCTCTCTCTCTCTCTCTCTCTTTTCTCCATTTTTAGTCAGCTGAGAAAAAGGTTGCACTCGTGGTGCTTAATTTTTCATCACACACACACACACACACACACACACACACACACACACACACACACACTGTGAAAGAGACAAAATTTTAGGCGACTCTCTATTCTCCTCATTCTGTTTGTACCATATAACTTGTTTGTAGTTGTGCATTGTGCACTTGTGTAGCTGACAACTGTATAGTTTTGTAATAGTATTTAAATTTAATATAAAAAAGAAGGAAGGCTGTAACATCATGGTAGCTCATCATTAAATGTGAATGTAAACCAATCCTATAATTGTATGGTGTATTTTATTGTCAGATGTTACACCTGAGATGATGTTACGCCTGAGATGTTACACCTGGGATGATGTTACACCTGAGATGATGTTACACCTGAGATGTTACACCTGGGATGATGTTACACCTGAGATGACGTTACACCTGTGATGATGTTACACCTCAGATGATGTTACACCTCAGATGATGTTACACCTCAGATGATGTACCACCTCAGATGATGTTACACCTGTGATGATGTTACACCTCAGATGATGTTACACCTCAGATGATGTACCACCTGAGATGATGTTACACCTGAGATGTTACACCTGAGATGTTACACCTGAGATGATGTTACACCTGAGATGTTACACCTGAGATGTTACACCTGAGATGATGTTACGCCTGAGATGTTACACCTGAGATGATGTTACACCTGAGATGTTACACCTGAGATGATGTTACACCTGAGATGATGTTACACCTGAGATGATGTTACACCTGAGATGTTACACCTGAGATGATGTTACACCTGAGATGATGTTGCACCTGAGATGTTACACCTGAGATGATGTTACACCTGAGATGTTACACCTGAGATGATGTTACACCTGAGATGATGTTACACCTGAGATGTTACACCTGAGATGATGTTGCACCTGAGATGATGTTACACCTGAGATGTTACACCTGAGATGATGTTACACCTGAGATGACGTTACACCTGTGATGATGTTACACCTGAGATGATGTTACACCTGAGATGATGTTACACCTCAGATGATGTTACACCTGAGATGATGTTACACCTGTGATGATGTTACACCTGTGATGATGTTACACCTCAGATGATGTTACACCTCAGATGATGTACCACCTGAGATGATGTTACACCTGAGATGATGTTACACCTGAGATGATGTTACACCTGAGATGATGTTACACCTCAGATGATGTTACACCTGAGATGATGTTACACCTGTGATGATGTTACACCTGTGATGATGTTACACCTCAGATGATGTTACACCTCAGATGATGTACCACCTGAGATGATGTTACACCTGTGACAATGTTACACCTGAGATGATACACCTGAGATGATACACCTGAGATGTTACACCTGAGATGATGTTACACCTGAGATGATACACTTGAGATGTTACACCTGAGATGATGTTACACCTGAGATGATACACCTGAGATGTTACACCTGAGATGATGTTACACATGAGATGATGTTACACCTGAGATGATGTTACACCTGATATTTTACACCTGAGATGTTACACCTGAGATGATGTTACACCTGAGATGATGTTACACCTGATATTTTACACCTGAGATGTTACACCTGAGATGATGTTACACCTGAGATGTTACACCTGAGATGATGTTACACCTGAGATGTTACACCTGAGATGATGTTACTGTACACCTGAGATGTTACACCTGAGATGATGTTACACCTGAGATGATGTTACACCTGATATTTTACACCTGAGATGTTACACCTGAGATGATGTTACACCTGAGATGTTACACCTGAGATGATGTTACACCTGAGATGTTACACCTGAGATGATGTTACACCTGAGATGTTACACCTGAGATGATGTTACACCTGAGATGTTACACCTGAGATGATGTTACTGTACACCTGAGATGTTACACCTGAGGTAAGTCATGGTGCTGTGGTGACATTATGGGGTGATCAGTTCTCTGCTGTTGTTGTTGTAAACATCGATGGCACTCATCCTGTCACGCCGTTACTCTGGATCTCTGCTGGATTTCTCTCATCATAAATATTTATTCCTGACTCTTTTTGCCACTTGTTTCCTGAAACCTCTCCTGAATCCTCCGGGCTTGGCAGAGCGACTCTTCAAAAGCACACGTCTGAATCCCGACGAGACGACAAACCACAAACAAGATGAAACAGAATCGTCGTCTAGCGACTGAAGAAAATACACGGCGCTTAATGAGCTTTTTTTCTGGAGCTCAATCACACGTGAACAAAAACTAGCTAATAAAGCTCCTTTTCAGCTGGGAGAGCGGCAGCGAGGAGGTTCGGTCTGCCTCAAGTCACAGGAAAAATAATATTTACTGAAAGATTACAAACAATAATCTTATGAATTTCTTAATTTCATTCATTCATTTTCTACCGCTTATCCGAACTACCTCGGGTCACGGGGAGCCTGTGCCTATCTCAGGCGTCATCGGGCATCAAGGCAGGATACACCCTGGACGGAGTGCCAACCCATCACAGGGCACACACACACACTCTCATTCACTCACACACTCACACACTACGGACAATTTTCCAGACGATGTTACACCTCAGATGATGTTACACCTGAGATGATGTTACACCTGTGATGATGTTACACCTGTGATGATGTTACACCTCAGATGATGTTACACCTCAGATGATGTACCACCTGAGATGATGTTACACCTGAGATGATGTTACACCTGAGATGATGTTACACCTGAGATGATGTTACACCTCAGATGATGTTACACCTGAGATGATGTTACACCTGTGATGATGTTACACCTCAGATGATGTTACACCTCAGATGATGTACCACCTGAGATGATGTTACACCTGTGACAATGTTACACCTGAGATGATACACCTGAGATGATACACCTGAGATGTTACACCTGAGATGATGTTACACCTGAGATGATACACTTGAGATGTTACACCTGAGATGATGTTACACCTGAGATGATACACCTGAGATGTTACACCTGAGATGATGTTACACATGAGATGATGTTACACCTGAGATGATGTTACACCTGATATTTTACACCTGAGATGTTACACCTGAGATGATGTTACACCTGAGATGATGTTACACCTGATATTTTACACCTGAGATGTTACACCTGAGATGATGTTACACCTGAGATGTTACACCTGAGATGATGTTACACCTGAGATGTTACACCTGAGATGATGTTACTGTACACCTGAGATGTTACACCTGAGATGATGTTACACCTGAGATGATGTTACACCTGATATTTTACACCTGAGATGTTACACCTGAGATGATGTTACACCTGAGATGTTACACCTGAGATGATGTTACACCTGAGATGATGTTACACCTGAGATGATGTTACACCTGAGATGTTACACCTGAGATGATGTTACTGTACACCTGAGATGTTACACCTGAGGTAAGTCATGGTGCTGTGGTGACATTATGGGGTGATCAGTTCTCTGCTGTTGTTGTTGTAAACATCGATGGCACTCATCCTGTCACGCCGTTACTCTGGATCTCTGCTGGATTTCTCTCATCATAAATATTTATTCCTGACTCTTTTTGCCACTTGTTTCCTGAAACCTCTCCTGAATCCTCCGGGCTTGGCAGAGCGACTCTTCAAAAGCACACGTCTGAATCCCGACGAGACGACAAACCACAAACAAGATGAAACAGAATCGTCGTCTAGCGACTGAAGAAAATACACGGCGCTTAATGAGCTTTTTTTCTGGAGCTCAATCACACGTGAACAAAAACTAGCTAATAAAGCTCCTTTTCAGCTGGGAGAGCGGCAGCGAGGAGGTTCGGTCTGCCTCAAGTCACAGGAAAAATAATATTTACTGAAAGATTACAAACAATAATCTTATGAATTTCTTAATTTCATTCATTCATTTTCTACCGCTTATCCGAACTACCTCGGGTCACGGGGAGCCTGTGCCTATCTCAGGCGTCATCGGGCATCAAGGCAGGATACACCCTGGACGGAGTGCCAACCCATCACAGGGCACACACACACACTCTCATTCACTCACACACTCACACACTACGGACAATTTTCCAGAGATGCCAATCAACCTACCATGCATGTCTTTGGACCGGGGGAGGAAACCGGAGTACACGGAGGAAACCCCCGAGGCACGGGGAGAACATGCAAAACTCCACACACACAAGGCGGAGGCGGGAATCGAACCCCCAACCCTGGAGGTGTGAGGCGAACGTGCTAACCACTAAGCCACCGTGCCCCAATTTCTTAATTTCATGAATAAAATATAAAATAAATCAATGTAACACAGAGTTCCAATAAGCAAACTTTAGATGCCAAAGACGTCTCGGTTGAGGTGGAACCATTGAAAGTTCCTGTTCAGCAGAAGGCTAAAGAACCCTAGAGAAGGACTTTTTTTTATTTGAGGACATTCAATTCATACAAAATGAATGAACGTTTTGTAAATCGAATCACTCTGAGTTAGCAAAGCGAAGCAGGAGGGTTTTGTGTTGTTCTACGATGCCGTGCTCTCTGAAGATGAATTAAGCCGTCAGATGTGGAACCAAAGTGGCTGCTTTTGATCCTCCTGACCCCGAATCGTGGCTCATATAAAAGAGGCGCATGGGAGCAACAGGATCACTCCGTCACTCCCCCCTGCTGTCACACGGCACAAATTGAATTTGTCTTCCACGGCTGGCTGGTGGAGAGTATTAGCGGGCGGAGGGGGATTTGTTTCAGCATCATGTGGAGAGGAATCTGGCCGGATTAGTCTTCCTGCTCGGCTGAAGATAAATCGTTCTGGCTGACCACGAGTGTCCGGTCATTACGAGTCTCGTTCTCTAAGACGTCTTCGTTTACGGAAGCTGTCACACAATCATTTATTTAACGGTGATGCGGACAGGTGGAGATGTGAATGCCCAGAGCGGATTAGCTTACTGACAGGCTTATCGTCACTCAACACGCCGCCACGCTGAGCCTGAATGAGCTCAGAGCAAGAGATGAGCTTCGAGCAGAGAGGCTAGCAAAGTGGAAGTCACAGTCTGAGTCCATCCTGGATGGTTAGAGAAATAACCTGAGATAGTCGGATATGGTTTGTGATGATCTGAGATGGTCTGAGAAAAATCTGAGATACTCTGATAGTCAGATGATATGAGATACAACAAGATAGTTATCAAACAAATTTGAGTTATCAAACAAAATGGGCTGAGATGGTCTGTGATGGTCTGAGATAATCTTACATTATTTCAAAACCAATCACTCTTGATATCTGAGATGAAATGAAATAATATGAGATAGTTTAAAATGGTCTGAGATAGATCACGCTGTCTGAGATGCTCTGATAGTCAGATGATATGAGATACAACAAGATAGTTATCAATCAAAATGGGCTGAGATGGCTTGAGATAATACAATATTGTCTGAGATGGTCTGTGATGATCTGAGATAATATGAGACAGTCTGAGATAATCTTATATTATTTCAAAACCAATCACTCTTGATATCTTCATCTGAAATGAAATATGAGATAGTTTAAAATGGTCTGAGATAGATCACTCTGTCTGAGATACTCTGATGGTCTGAAATAATCTGAGATAATTAGAGATATACAGAAGTCTAGGATACGACAGCCTGAGGGATTTTTAGATAGTCTAACATGGTCTAAGATAAATCACTCTCCTTGAGCTAATCTGAGATAGTCTGAGATAAATCATGCTGGCTGAGGTATACTGATATACGGTAGCCTGAGATAATGTTGTATGATTTAGCAGTTAAGAACGTTTTATGTTTTTTTATCATTGTCACTTTGTGTTTGTGGAACAGTGCGACATCCATCCTGGTTCGTTCCCCACTCGTCCTTCACGCTCCTCACACTCTCAGTACTTTTTCCCTCAAATCTCTTCTTCATCGTTTCTGCTGATTGGCTGCAGCTGATCCTCGTTTGATAAATTCCATATTTGGCCGAAGCTTCGTGCTCTCATTTATTTCTCACATGGTTCATGGTGTCTTTAACTGACCTCTTTGTCCTCCTCTCTGTACTGTTTCCTCAACCTTAACTTTTAACAGCCACGAGAAACTGACGACAAGTAAAAAAAAAACGAGTCACGTGTGATTTTATTACATTTTGCCGATTTGATAAAAATCTCCATTCATCATTTGTTGTTCTGTTCTGTTCTTCATAGCAGAGAGACACTGATACAGAAACAGTCTGTCACTGGATCGTCGTTTATCTTGTGTTTTATTACAACACAACACTTTCTCTGCCTTCTTCACTGAAGTGTAAAGCAGGACGATGACCATGTGATCAGATCAGATCCCGTCAGAGGAACCAGGAGATGAACGTGAACGTTTTCTCATCTTGCTCTTACGTGCTGTGTTAATAAATGGGAGATACACACTTCATTACCGATGGCACCCTGAGTGTGTCGTTCATTTCCAATCCTGCTCAAACAAATCCACTTCTCTAAACCAATAAAAACAGAGCGCAGCTGCAGCAAGGAAGGACTTTCTTTTCCTCTTCTCTCCTCCTCTATCCCCCTCTCCTCTCCTCTCCTCTCTTGTGCTCTCCTCCTCTACTCTCCTCATCTCTTCTGCTCTCTTCCTCTCCTCTCCTCTCCTCTCTTCTCCTCTCCTTTCCTCTTTTCTCCTTTCCTCTCCTCTCCTTTTTTCCTCTCCTCTTCTTTCCTCTCCTCTCCTCTCCGCTCCTCTCTTCCTTTCCTCTCCTCTTGTCTGCTCCTCTGATCTCCTCTTTTCCTCTCCTCTCTCATGCTCTCCTCTCTTCCTTTCCTCTTCTCTCTTCCTTTCCTCTCTCATGCTCTCCTATCCTCTTGTCTCCTCCTCTTCTCTGTTGTCCTCCTCACCAATCCTCTCCTCCTGTCCTCTCCTCCTCTGTTCTGCTCTCTTCCTTTCCTCTCTTTCTCTCCTCTCCTCTCCTCCTTTCCTCTCCTCTGCTCTCCTCCTTTCCTCTCCTCTCTCATCCTTTCTTTTCCTCTCCTCTCCTCTTGTCTCCTCCTCTCCTCTCCTCTCCTCCTCTCCTCTCCTCTCCTCTCCTCTCATCTCTCATCCTTTCCTCTCATCTCTCTTCAGCTCTTAGATAAACGAGCCAAGCGACCGGAACAAGGACACGTCCAGAACTCTTGAGAAGGATGAGGGCAGGTTTTTGCTATATTATTTAAAATAATCAATTTATAAATGAAATAAAAGAGATGAGTAATTATATAAATGGTCTCAATTAATTTAATCTCCAATTTAGTAACTTTTCTCTCTCTTTTTCTCTCTCTCTCTGTGTGTGTGTGTGTGTGTGTGTGTGTGTGTGTGTGTGATAAACAGGATTACATGTGGTGAACAGTCACACCTGCTCTGTCTTTTAGCTTATTTTGTTTTTGTTGTGTGTTTTTATTTAAACTGGTTTATGGGCTCTGGCTTTCGCTCCTGTTCCCTCTATGACAACATGTGCAGATTAGAGACCCGAACAAACAAAGAATCTCATTATGCGCCAGTGTGGAGAACACAGAGACGCCAAATGAGATGAGACGCTGGGGCTGATGGGAATACACACACACACACACACACACACACACACACACACACACACACACACACACACACACACACACATAGCAAAGAGAACATTTTCGTCACAGAATTCTTTGCAAAAATCCTGCACTGTAACATTCCAAAAATAACGTTTATACAATATTCGGAAATAATGAAATGTGAAATAATGTTTTAAATCTCCAGAATGTTCACAGAAACACACACACACACACACACACACACACACACACACACACCTCAAGAAAATATTCTTATTACTGTAGAGATAGTGATGGGACTTCTGTCTGTTTCAGTACTGAGTATCAGCTCATATGTTGTAAAGTTGTTTCCATGGAAACAGTTTCATTACATCATAAGAATTATGACACATTATGAGGCTCAGATGATTTAATTCAAAGACCTTTTTACTCTTAAGTCCACCTAAAGAGCCAAAGACTGTTTCAATTAAAGACGTCTCAAAAATCATATTAAAGACAACTCAAAGAGACAAATCAAGAGTCAGAGTCAACTCAAAGAGTCATCTCAGAAATACACATCAAAAAGACAACCCAGAGAGTTAACTTAAAGAATCGACTCAGAGAGTCATTTCAGAAATACAAATTTAAAAATTCAATTCAGAGAGTCACATCAAAGAGTCATCTCAGTGATACACCTCAGAGAGTAAACTCAAAGAATCAAATCAACTCCTCTCCTCCTTTCCTCTCCTCTCCTCTCTCATCCTTTCCTCTCCTCTCTCCTCCTTTCCTCTCCTCTCCTCTCCCCTCCTCCTTTCCTCTTCTCTCCTCTCTTCTCTTCTCTTCCTTTCCTCTCCTCTCATCTCTCATCCTTTCCTCTCATCTCTCATCCTTTCCTCTCCTCTCTCCTCTTTTCCTCTCCTATCCTCTCCTCTCCCCTCCTCTCCTCCTTTCCTCTCCTCTCCTCTCTTCTCCTATCTTCCTTTCCTCTCCTCTCCTCTCCTCCTTTCCTCTCCTCCTTTCCTCTCCTCTCCCCTCCTCTCATCCTTTCCTCTCCTCTCTCCTCCTTTCTTCTCCTCTCCTCTCCTCTCCTCTCCTCTCCTCTCCTCTCATCTCTCATCCTTTCCTCTCATCTCTCATCCTTTCCTCTCATCTCTCATCCTTTCCTCTCCTCTCTCCTCCTTTCCTCTCCTCTCCTCTCCTCTCCCCTCCCCTCCTCTCCTCCTTTCCTCTCCTTTCCTCTCCTCTCTCTTTTCCTCTCCTATCCTCTCCTCTCCCCTCCTCTCCTCTCATCTCTCATCCTTTCCTCTCATCTCTCATCCTTTCCTCTTATCTCTCATCCTTTCCTCTCCTCTCTCCTCCTTTCCTCTCCTCTCCTCTCCTCTCCTCTCCCCTCCCCTCCTCTCCTCTCCTCTCCTTTCCTTTCCTCTCCTCTCTCCTCTTTTCCTCTCCTATCCTCTCCTCTCCCCTCCTCTCCTCCTTTCCTCTCCTCTCCTCTCTTCTCCTCTCTTCCTCTCCTCTCCTCTCCTCTCCTCCCATCTCTCTTCAGCTCTGAGATAAACAAGCCGAGCGCCTGAACAAGGACACGTCCAGAACTCTCCAAAAGGTTGAGGGCAAAGTTTTTGCTATATTATTTAAAATAATCAATTTGTAAAGGAAAACTCAAAAGAATCAAATCAAAGAGTCAACTCGAAGAGTCAACTCAATTAATCAATTTGAAGATCCAACTAGAGACTCAGAGAGCTGACTCCTAGAAGAATTAAAGATCCGAATCAAGAATCACTCAAATTGTTGAACCAAAGAGTCGAATTGTTGATGAATGTTTAAAGCAGCATGTTAAAAAATGTCTGAACACCTGAAGGACTGAAATATCTTAAAACCAGGAGGCCAATCAAAAACTCTTTGGCAAACCTAAAATTATTAGCATGATCGTGATTAGCAAGATTATTAACACCAGTTATTTAACAGTGTGGCTCAGTGCCACAAACTGTCCGTTAACTATCTGATCATCGCTTTTAAAGTAGAGCTTTAGGACAAAAATAAAATAAAATAAAATAAAATAAAAATTCACAGTCCATGAAATATTTATTTATTTCTATTTTTCTCGGCACAAATAGATAAGTAGCACTCACTTTGGGAAACTGTTTGACGGGAATCAGCACTTTCTGACCCAGTTTCATGTTCTTGTTTATGACGACGTCGATGAACTTCTCGTCCTCTTTCTCCTCGCCTTTCTGAACCTTTTCGATCTCTGAAATGTAGAAGGACAGAAATAGAGAGAGACGGAGACAGGAGAATGAGTCAGTTCATCAGTCAGAAGCAGGAAATCAGACAGTAAGTCTGCGAACACAATTAGCAGACAATGGATGTAGATCGGCACGCGTTTGGCCGTTAGACGAGCTGAAAGCGCGGCTCTGTGCGTTCCCTGGGTGTCAGTCACGCTGACTCTGTTTTAGCTGCTCGCTCAGCTGTGAAATAAGCTCTCTCAGTCACGCTGTAATTTAATTGGATGCGCTTCTAATTGCATCTGATAGGTATCTCCCAGGGTTATTTCTGGAAGTGGAGACAGAACGAGTGTGTCAGTGAGAGGTTGAGGAAACGTGAGCCGTGGATCGTCTCGAAGCTGCCTCCTTCTCTTAAACCCCACTGCTGCATTACTACACTGCTGAAGAACATCCTGTCTCTCTGATCCGTCCGTTCGTCTCTTTACTGTACGTTTAACTGCAACGCGATGAAACGCTCATCGGATCATTAGCAGTAATCATCCACATGAGGTGGTGTGATACAGCGCGCATCCTGAGCCGATTTATTCGTCTTATTCCACAGCGGTTTGGAAACCATTACAGTGAAGATCTGGGTCATAGTTTTTATCCAGTTATTCTTACATTAACGTAGAGGAACAAAACAAGTTTTTCTTTATTTACATTATAAACAGATGCTATGCTCCAGTCTCTCTTCTTTTCAAAAAAGTGACGTGACATTCGGCTAAGTACGGTGACCCGTGATCAGAATTCGTTCTCTGCATTTAACCCATCCAAAGTGCACACACACACACAGCAGTGAACACACACACCGTGAACACACACCCAAAGCAGTGGGCAGCCATTTATGCTGCAGTGCCCGGGGAGCAGTTGTAGGGTTTTGGTGCCTTGCTCAAGGGCACCTCAGTCGTGGCCGGCCCGAGACTCGAACCCACAACCTTAGGGTTAGGAGTCAGACTCTCTAACCATTAGGCCACGACTTCCCCATTCCTGTCATGCCAAAGTGAACTTGTTTAAAACGACAGCCTTGTTTTGTGTTGTGTTGTGTTGTGTATACAGTACAGTGTTGTGTATATTGTTGATTAGAGGATCAGGGGTCAAGCCATAGCACTACCAAGCTGCCACTGTTTGGCCCTTAACCCTCTCTGCTGTATCATGGCTGACCCTGAGCTCTGACCCCCAACTCATTAGGGATGTCTATTTTTAAAACCATGGTACTAATATTACTGAATTTAGGTACAAAGAAATTTTTTGGTACCACTTCTGATGCACAATGCATCTTTCTGTATCTGCATCTATCTAATGCTCAGAACATCTGTATTTAAACGCAAAGTAGGTGTGGCCTCGTGCTTAAGCTTCACATCTATATCACGATGCGCCATGGACGTAACTCCTCCCACTAATGCTGTTCTCATGGGAACAGTAGGA
Organism: Tachysurus vachellii; assembly: GCF_030014155.1. Classification (NCBI taxonomy): domain Eukaryota; kingdom Metazoa; phylum Chordata; class Actinopteri; order Siluriformes; family Bagridae; genus Tachysurus; species Tachysurus vachellii. The sequence goes on along the minus strand of NC_083473.1, from coordinate 2,649,247 downwards.
ACGTTATCTGTTCAAAATGAAGAGTGTATTGGTGTACTGGATATCCACGAAGCTGCCAACCATCTCGATAGACGACAGCGACAGCAAAGTAAAATCGAGTCCTGATCATCTACAGCACTTTGACCATGAAAAACACGAGCCTGAGAGCAGAACTTTACGTCCCCACGATCGACCGCTGATGTTTCTCCTGACGCAAACACAAAGCCCAGGTTCTGGCCGATGCATTTCACTCAGCTAATCAAGAACACACTGCTTCAATTGAAAGCGTGCCATATTATATATTGATCTCCAGTGAAGATCTAATAATAAGGTCCAAGTGAGAAGTGAAGAGTGATGAGCTGGCAGGAAACGAAGTCCTAGCAGATCAGCGAGACGATAGCAGAAGGACCAGGTCTAACACGTCTAACACTTCTGTGGAAAAATAACACCTCATGAAGACTTAATGAGGTGCTGATAAACAATTTAAATATGAAAAAGCTTATTAATAATAGCCTGTGAACTGAAACACATGGGAGCTTACAACATTTTAATGTCGAAATTATTCCAGGACACAGGACGCAAAACTGAACCCTTGTGCATGATTTATCAAACTCTTCCTCTTACAGAAAAACGATAAATAAAACTAAAATTCACAAAGTGAATCAAGCGTCAGATGATAATTAGGTTTATGTTTACTAAGTTGCTATTATAAGTTGTTTACTATTGGCTGATTTTGTTTATTTATTGGCTTTGCTTTTTTATTTAGTTATATAGCATCTTTTAGTTAGCTCATCTGCTAGAGTTAGAGTATTGGGAAGTCGTGGCCTAATGGTTAGAGAGTCTGACTCCTAACCCTAAGGTTGTGGGTTCGAGTCTCTGGCCGGCAATACCACGACTGAGGTGCCCTTGAGCAAGGCACCGAACCCCCCCCAACTGCTCCCCAGGCGCCGCAGCATAAATGCTGTGTAAGAGATTTCTTATAGCAAATCTCACGAAAGTGGAGTTTGGGAGAAAATAAAACGTGATGGACTAATTGGTGCTTACAGTGTAGGATGTAGCCAACTGCCTGCTAAACAATGCTTCCTGGAAATCTCCAGCCCTCGATTAGCACTCGGACATCAGGGAGAGAGAGAGAGAGAGAGAGAGAGAGAGAGAGAGAGAGAGAGAGAGAGAGAGAGAGAGAGAGAGAGAGAGAGAGAGAGAGAGAGAGAGAGAGAGAGAGAGAGAGAGAGAGAGAGAGAGAGAGAGAGAGAGAGAGAGAGAGAGAGAGAGAGAGAGGAAGAAAGAGAGAGAGAGAGAGAGAGAGAGAGAGAGAGAGAGAGAGAGAGAGAGAGAGAGAGAGAGAGAGAGAGAGAGAGAGAGAGAGAGAGAGAGAGAAAGAGAGTGAGAAAGAGAGGTAGAGAGAGAGAGAGGTAGAGAAAGAGAGAGGTAGAGAGAGAGAGAGAGGAAGAAAGAGAGAGAGAGTGAGAAAGAGAGAGAGAGAGTGAGAAAGAGAGAGGTAGAGAGAGAGAGAGAGAGAAAGAGAGGTAGAGAGAGAGAGAGAGAGAGAGTGAGAAAGAGAGAGAGAGAGAGAGAGAGAGAGAGACAGACAGAGAGATAGAGAGAGACAGAGAGAGAGAGAGACATTCTGAAGGTCAAAGTCGTGTCCTTTGTTCTGCATCTTTCTAATGTCTCTAGCCTTCAGTACCACTACCCACTACCTCATAATCTCATAACCTCATAATCTCCCTCACTGAAAACACACAATTAGCATTTATACTAAACCATGTGCTGTACCTGAAAGCTAAAAGTTCAGTTGTTCCTGTCTCTGTCTGTCTCCGTGTCTTTGTGTGCTAGTTAAAGCGAGTGTCCCAGCTCCACGCTTCACTGCTCGTCTCATTTCAGGTTCCAGCAGTGAAGGACGGCTCGTGTAACGATTCCTGCGCCAGCGGGGATGAAATCAAACACCCGTCTCCGCTCCTGACCTACTGTACATGAAAACAGCTCTCTCCATCATCCCCACGCCTCGCTGTTCCACCAGAGCTTTCCAGAATGTAGAACAGAGACGGTAGAAAAGTCACAGCCTGCTTCATATCACTTTATTCTTCACGTCCATGTCCTTTCCATGGTGTTCGATCAGACTGACGTACACTAGCTGGATAAATCTCGCCTGGACTGACTCCTGAACTCTAATTGTTCTGCATGCTCTTACAGATTGATTCTAAAAAATAAAGCTTGGCTATAAAAGCTGCATTTCCAGAAAGTGTCTTGCTCTCTAATTTTCCCGTAGAAGAATCCAGTCGGTCTAATGCACTGCTGGGACGGGATTATATTTCCAGACGCGTGTCTGCTAGGTAATCTTGCAAGAAGACATCCGTAATGATTCTCACTCATTTTCTAGATTCACATTTCTACCACTTATCCGAACTACCTCAGGTCACGGGGAGCCTGTGACTATCTCAGGCGTCATCGGGCATCAAGGCAGGATACACCCTGGACGGAGTGCCAACCCATCACAGGGCACACACACACACTCTCATTCACTCACGCAATCACACACTACGGACAATTTTTTCCAGAGATGCCGATCAACCTACCATGCATGTCTTTGGACCGGGGGAGGAAACCGGAGTACCCGGAGGAAACCCCCGAGGCACGGGGAGAACATGCAAACTCCACACACACAAGGTGGAGGTGGGAATCGAACCCCCAACCCTGGAGGTGTGAGGCGAACGTGCTACCCACTAAGCCACCGTGCCCCCTTCTCAGCAAGGCTTGAATTCATTATTATTCCCAGGTAAAGGATGAGCAGTGTGAAACCTCAACACACAGAACCCAGGATTCTGTTTACTCAGAGTTTACAATCAACCAAAGGGAAACAATCCAGAATAACATACATTTTATACAACTGAGCGTTAAGGGCCAAGCAGTGCTCAAAGGCCAAGCAGTGGACCAGGGATTTTAACTCACAACCTTTCCGATCAGTTGTCCAACACCTTAGCCACTAGGCTACCGCATATCACTTCATGTTTGAGAAATTGTGTTCATTAGTAGTTCACATGAGCCTGCAGGCTGTGTAATCTGACCACCTAGAACAAAGGGAAATTCAGAAATCTTTCACTGGATCAAAGCAACATGGTTCTGTCTTTTGCAGCTGGTACTAAAATCAACACACTTTCTCGAAAGAAGGCGTGTTAATGGAAATAAATCCAGAGGGAAGCAAAATCTAATAAACCCACATTAAACAGTGATAAATGTCTATGAACACATCTGCTGAAGTGAAGCGTAAGCCTCCAGTGTGTTTACAGTCTTCTCAGCTAGCGCACTGAGTCTCCATCCTGCAGCGATCCTGATGCTAACTATTAGCGAACTCGTAAACATCTGTGTTGGGGGTGTATCTCAGCCACCAGAGCTCACGTTTGATGGGACTAGAGCAGAGCCACATTACTGTCCTGTAGTCACAACACATTAAAGCCGTATTTACAGCTCGGAAACACACGCAGAGACATATCGGAATTCCGCAGGGAATTCTGTCCTGCGTGCATGTGCCGGCGTCGGATATCATCGCTCAGGGGAAAAAGAGGGCTCTACGATTTGGACTGGAGCTTTTATTCATAATTCATAAAGCTGGTCAGATGTAAAGGAATGTAGTTTGACAGAGTGAAGAAGGAGGATGAGTTGGTGGAGGTGGTGAAAGGGGGGTTGGGGTGAGATGGTCCATTAACTCCTCTAATTTCACTTCCCACTCCCAAGAGAGCCGGAGGAAAGAGGAACCCGACTGGAGCGCTTCACGAAACCTGCCAAGAACAGGTTCACCGAAACAAGACGCACTTCTGAAAGGATGCCAACAAGAACATGGACATTTCAGCTTTAAAAGGTCTCTCTCAGTTCCAAAGTCCATGTCAACATGTCAACATGTCCCAGCAGCTCCAGGGTACTTGGTGTGGAGAACAGCTTTCTAGCCAACCTGCTTTCTACAACCTCTCTAAAAGCAGAGACTTTAATTGCAGGGTTTTACACAAGGACCTTTAAAGGTTCCTTGTCTACATACAGAATAGCTTCATCTGGTCGAAGGGCCACTGTAGGATAAGCAATATTAAGACCTGATAAGAACAGCTCTGAAAGAGCCAAAGACATCAATGCTGATACTGTCAAGTCCTCCAGGTTCAGAAAAATGTAACTGTTACATCTTAAAAAATGTTTCTTGTATAGATTCTATATTGGGGTTTGGGGGGAAACCAAGGGGTTCAGAGGAATGGCTCTCGGGCCAGAAGGGCTCATTCGGGATATCTCTTTCCGGAGGTCAAGTTCAGGAGGTTTCATTCAGGAGGTCTCGTTGAGATGTTTAAGATCAGATCTGATTCTGGGGGTTCTTTTCAGGTGGTCAAGTTCAGGAGGTCTCATTGAGAAGGTTACATTCAGGAGATCTTTCTGGGATACTCTTGGTCAGGAGGTCTTTTTCAGTTGATCTCATGCTGACAATTTTGGTGCTGGTCTTAACATAACTGCTGAGGTCATACTGTACATGTCTAACTAAAGCGAATGAAGTAAGAAAACACATCAGGTTCGAGCCAGGTTTGGTACAGTCCCTGACAGCTGACCACCACTTTCTACTCCCTGTTCCAGAATATTCCAAAGCCAATTTTGTTGTTTTTATTCTCAAGGTTTAAGACGTGAGCTGGAGCTGGTTTCCAGACTGCAGGCAGGAATCTCCAGTGTATTCAGTGTCTCTGTGATACCAGGTCCATTTCATCTCTCGCTCACAGCTCAGGAAAATGACATCACAACCATTTGAAAGCATTATTTTTCTTCATTCCATGGATAATAAAAGATCTGTCATTAACTGAACGACGCCTCATTTTCCATACAAGCTGAATAAAATACATTGTACTTACAATTCATCAATTATTTCCTCATTCAGTCGAGTGAGATAAAGTTAAGCGCTGCTCTTTAATCGGAGTAGTTTTTAAGAACTTCTCGACAAAAAAGAAAAAAAAAAACAAAACGGTGATTTTCATTTTTAAAAAGCTAAAGACATTTATTAATTTATTTATTTGACAAAAACCTTAATAATAATTAAAGCAAAATCGTTACAGCAGTGATATTTATTTCTGTAGCTGGTGTCCTTCATCAGCTTAAAGGGAATAAAAGTGAAGGAAAAATGAACAGTGTTGCCCACCGTGTCGAAGCCCCTTGACAGCCTCTCAGGGTTAAAGCGCTGAAATCAGAGTAAACAAAAGGCGTGTCACACGTCTACACACACCGGACACGCTCGACAGCCTGCCTGACAAATACAGCCGCTCGGGCTGAAGGACGAATGGTGCACTCATTCGTCTCCTCTGACTTTCTTTCTTTTTTTTTTTTTTTACTGTGTTGGAAGAATCATCGTATGCTGCACCTGACGTTGCTCGTCTTTCTTTAGACGTGTGGAGAGAAAAGAAAACAATTGTTTATTTACTGTATAAAATAATTCCCATCATTTCAGACCCCGAGGCGTTTCATTTTCCAGAAGAAAAGAAAGAAAAATGCAAATCTTGGTTTTAACCAAAATCAATTTCTTGGTGTCTCAGAAACATCTTGTTTTCTCTCGGTCATGAACAGTCGCTGGCGTTATTTACTGCCTGAGCGCTCGCCTAATACTCTAACAGGAACACATTACATATTCATGAAGTCGTTCAATCAGCCAATCACGTCGCGTCGGCACAAATATCAAACACATACAGGTCAAGAGCTTTAGTGTGTTAACTCCACATTGCCGTGCTGATTGTGTACAGCGTAAAACAATGTGTGTTAGAATGTTACTAGTTGCTTAGCAACA
>NC_083473.1:2625971-2633471 GCF_030014155.1 Tachysurus vachellii | reverse complement strand
TGTAGTGGGGCACAAGAATATTGTCTCTGCCTCTAGAATGAACAGTGCAATCGTTGTTTTTTGAATGATGATGTTAAAAACAGAAAGCCATCGTCATTAACAACAAGATTAAATTAGTTTCTGCTCTCAGTTCTCCTGCTAAAACAGTAATACTGTCTAATGTCCCTCCTTTAATAACTGATGAAATGATTGGTAAAGACTTGACTCTGGACAGATGAATGGTCTCCACCATTAAGAGACTCCCCCTTGGATGTAAGTCTTCACTGGCTAAACACCTGCTGTCTGGCTTTTATGATTATAAAGAAGGTGTTGAAGAGTTAAATGCTGTCTTTAAATTCAGGATCGATGGGTTTGATTACAACGTATTTGTTTCTTCTGATGCCGATATGAAATGTTTTAAATGTGGTAAAACTGGGCATCTTGTTCGGGCCTGTCCTGAGTGACAGAGTGTCCCCGGTGTATCTGAGTGACCGGGGCAGGATGCAGCTGAGCCTGCTGTGGTCGTCCCCCCTGTGGCTACAGTTCGGCAGGCTGCTGAGGGCCCCGGAGCTCCTGCTGCACCAGAAGCAATGGTGAATGAGCCCCAAACCCACGTCCTCGCTAACGACTGAGGAGTGTGTTCTGCTGATGGACTATCAGTATACAGAGACTGAGGTTCTGTCACAGAAGGAGAACTCAGCTTTGCATCAGAGATAAACTAATTGCTTATATTTATTCTAATTTATTGAAATTATTTTAATTAATTAATTAATTTGTTTATTTATTTATTGAGTCACTCTGATTTTCATTACATGCAACTTGTGTAAATAAAAAGTAAAAAAAAGTCTCTCTCTTTGTCTCTCTCTCTCTACCTCTCTCTCTCTGTCTCTCTCTCTCTCTCTCTCTGTCTCTATGTCTCTCTCTGTCTCTCTCTCTCTCTCTGTCTCTCTCTCTCTCTCTCTCTGTCTCTCTCTCTCTCTCTGTCTCTATGTCTCTCTCTCTCTCTCTCTGTCTCTCTGTCTCTCTCTCTCTCTCTCTCTCTCTCTCCCTCATTCTCCCTCTCTCCCTCATTCTCCCTCTCTCCCTCTCTCTCTCACTCTCTCTCTTCCTGTGAGATCACAGCCCGAGTGCGGAGACACGGCGACGTGGAGCTGCAGATGATCTCATGTTCGCTTCCACTGGAAATGATTCAGTCCTAAATACATCAACTGCTGAAATCTGCTGAGCGTGAATCATTATCTCTCTGGATCATCTCATTATCACCACAACTGTTCAACCACCAACCTCATTAACCATACATTCCCTCTGTATGTGTGTGTGTGTGTGTGTGTGTGTGTGTGTGTGTGTGTGTGTGAGAGAGAGAGAGAGAGAGAGAGAGAGAGAGAGAGTGTACATGAAATGCTCAACTATAAACAAATCAGACTGATGTGTGACTGTAGCATACACACACACACACACACACACACACACACACACACACACACACACACACTTCTAAAAACTGTTAAATCAAATTTTACATTTACATAAAAATAAAAGGCCAAATGTCTTTATTTTGTGTTACATGCCACTTTTAAAAATCTAATTAAATTAATGCACAAAGAAAAAAGAATGAAAGAAAAAAATAGCCTCTAAAAACAAACCCTGCACATTTTATCTTTCTATATTAAGATGACCCAGACTCTCTCACTCTCTCCCTCCCTCCCTCCCTCCCTCCCTCTTTCTCCCTCTCTCTCTCTCTCTCTCTCTCTCTCTTTCTCTCTCTCTCTCTCCCTCCCTCCCTCTCTCTCTCTCCCTCCCTCTTTCTCTCCCTCTCTCTCTCTCTCCCTCTTTCTCCCTCTCTCTCTCTCTTTCTCTCTCTCTCTCTCCCTCCCTCCCTCTCTCTCTCTCCCTCTTTCTCTCTCTCTCTCTCTCCGTCCCTCTCTCCCTCCCCCTCTCTCTCCACAGGTGTTTAACCCTGATACTAACACACTCGCTTTGTTTGCTTTATATTCTTTTCGAACTAGAAGTTCTTCGAGAAGAAGAACTACACTTTCCTTTGCGCCTCCTTTCATTAACTGTGGCACAAACCTTACAGGGGGTTAAAACAGGAAAAGGATTCTGTGATGATCAAATATTTGTGATCTCATTTCCTGCGGGCCTTCGATTTCCTCTGGCCGTTACCGTTGTCATAGAAATCAGTCTTGTACAAAGACATATGACCATGTTAACCAAGTGTGTGTGTGTGTGTTTGTAGCTTCACTAGCTTTCACGACAGGAGACTCGACCTCTAACATGGACACTTCACACAGACACCACAAACACTCGCTAACTGCACGCATCGATTGACGATTCTGGTCAGATTCCCGCTACACACCTGCGTCTCGCCATCTGCTCGTACTTTTCAGCTTAAGACATCCATTCTAAAGACGATAAAGTAGCTCAGCTTATCGCTTTGCTGAGCAGTGCGGGAAATACCAGAGTAATTATCCTACTTTACTCTACTGACTACTGACTACTGACATTTCTGAATGATTACAGTATTACTGATAATGCAGTAACTCTTCTTTAGCTCTGTTTCACACAGGATAAGACGCCACAGTCATCTCCATTATACGCTAATGATATATGATCAGTTAAAGGTGGGGTCTCTGATATTTGAGAAATGCTTCTGAAAACTGCGTTGGCCACCAAACAAAACAAAAATCAAAACAAACGTGTAGCCAATGAGCAGAAAGGGGCGTGTCTTGTCCATATGGGCGGAGAGAGTGTTCAGTGCGCATGTGTGCATGTGAGCATATTCACAGATTGGAGTTTCCAGAGTCAATAACTCCTTAGCTAAACACTGTTACTACACAAAACACGGTTGTAGCTGCGTCTCTACATTACTACGATAGAAAAGAGGTGTTATTTGTGTAGTAACAGTGTTTAGCTCAGGAGTTATTGACTCAGGAAACTCCAATCTGTGAATATGTGACCAACTTCCTGCTCCTTCAGTTCTCTCCAGCGCTGGAAAGCTGATCCTATATTAACACGTCCTACTTCTTACCTTATCATAAGCCTTTCTTCTCTTTCTTTCTTTGTTTTTATCCTCCATGTCAATGTTAAAACCGCTTTCTGCTAATGTCACACATGCGCACTGAACACTCTCTCCGCCCATATTGACAAGACACGCCCCTTACTGCTCATTGGCCACATGTTTGTTTTGATTTTTGTTTAGCTTGTCGTCCCGACTCAGTTCTGAAGCATTTCTCAAATATCGGAGACCCCACCTTTAAGTTAGCTAGTTAAATGTTGCAAATTACCTCGTAAGACGGGGGTCCGTGCTTGGCTGAAAACTGTCGACTCGCATGCACTACATGGCGAGAGTTTAGAAACTGCATCTTTGTTTTCATGGAGATAGAGCTCCATGCGACAGAGTTCTGGACACCACCATTCAGCTAGATTGGCTCACCTTGTACCGTGCCAAAAGAAATACAGCTCTGTGTGGTAAGGCTTGCGGTGGCATTGTGTGGTAAACCCTGGCAGGGTGCTCAGGAAATGTGCAGAACTGCTGGCAGATGTCTTCACCGACATCTTCAACATTTCCCCGAGCAATGTTTTTGTTCCTCAACCAAAGACAACCACCATCGTCCCCATGCCAAAGAATTCTACGGTGTCCTGCCTCAATGAATATCATCCTGTCTTACTCACACACGTTGTAATGAAGTGCTGCAAGAGGCTCATCATGAGGCACATCAAGACCCAGTTACCACCCTCACTGGACACCCTAAAGTTTGCGTATCTTCCAAACTGCTCCATGGACGATACAATTGCCACAACCCTTCATTTAGCCCTCACCCACCTGGACAATAAAGACACTTACGTATGAATGTTGTTCATAGACTTTAATTCAGCATTCAACACAATCATCCCACACGATTGAGAAGCTGAACCTGCTGGGACTGAAGACCTCCCTCTGCAACAGGATCCTGGACTTCCTGACTGGGAGACTTCAGTCAGTCCGGATCGGGAACAGCATCTCCAGCACCATGACACTGAACACTGGAGCCCCTCAGGGCTGCTTGCTCAGTCCACTGCTGTTCACCTTGCTGACTCACGACTGTGTAGCAATGCACAGATTGAACCATATCATTAAGTACGCCGATGACACGACCGTGGTGGGTCTCATCACCAAGAACGATGAGTCAGCATACAGAAAGGAGGTGCAACAACTAACTGCCTGGTGTAGAGCCAACAACCTGTCTCTGAATGTTGATAAAACTAAATAGATGGTTGTTGACTTCAGAACCATTGTCCTCTGAACATTGACGGATCATCTCTAGAGATCGTCAAGAGCACCAAATTTCTTGCTCTTCATCTGGCAGAGAACTTTACCTGGTCATGCAACATCATCACCAAGAAAGCCCAGCAGCGTCTTCCGAAGGCTGAGAAAAGCCCATTTCCCTCCCCCCATAAAGATTACATTCTACAGAGGGACCCTTGAGAGCATCCTGAGCAGCTGCATCACTGTCTGGTTTGGGAACTGCACCATCGTGGATCACAAGACCCTGCAGCAGATAGTGAGGACAGCTGAGAAGATCACTGGAGTCTCTCTTCCCTCTATCATGGACATTTACACCACACGCTGCATCCGCAAAGCCAACATCATTGTGAACAACACCTCACACCCCTCACACACACTCTTCACCCCACACACCCCTCACACACACTGTTCTCCCTCCTGTCTCATGTCACTGTGTACTGCAACAGCTACATATGGTTGAAATGACAATAAAAGCTTCTTGACTAGATTTAAGCAGTTAGCATGCCTGATGTACCCGCTGCACTTCACAGTGATCTCATGGACTAATTAATCACAAGCTAGATATCTAATCACTCTTTGCTCCCCTCTTTGCTGCCATGACAACATGTCTAGCCCTTTATAAATGAAGAGAATCCGGAGAATCCCAAACCAATTTATTGTCTTGTCCTGGATGTTGCTCTGGGTTTTCCAGCTAAGCCATGGCCTGGGCTCAAAACAAACAATCTGCCTTCTAGTTCACATTTATTCCCTTTAGCCTCCATGCAAAACAGATACAAGAAGGAAAGAAGCTTTTATTCCAAGCTACATCAGACCTTTCATTTGTTCTGCCTCAGTGTGTACATGGAGATAAAAGTAGCATGTATTTGTTCAGTCATGAGGGTCTCAGCCAGATACCCATCAAGCATCTGTATCCACTGCATCTATCTAAATGAACATTAGATCGGTTCAAATCTGCCTCTAGAGTCTTGAAACTCAACCTCCAGAGAAGAAGACATGTGATTTAGATTCACATCAGGATGCAATTAATATATCGTCGCTGTCAGGCGGAATCCTCGTCCGCGTTGCAGTGGATTGTCTTGCGCTAAATTCCTGTCCTCAGACGAGCACCAGAACTAGCGGGGATCAAGATTTTTTTTTCTTTGAGCCCAGTGTTTTGAAGACATTTACCTCAGAAGACGTGTTGATTCGTTGCGACTCTTCTTGAGGAGAAATATGCCGTGAAGCTCTCCCACGGAGTGAGGAAGAGGTGGACGGTTGAAGTGTCCAATGGAGTTATGAGATTTGCGCTCAAGCTATTTTCAAGACTTTAGATTGGTTAATAACTTGTAAAAATAACAGACCCACGTGGGGACTGACCAATAGCATCGATATGTGAAAAAATATGAAATTGACCAAATTTGGACATACGAGGTTTCCGCCCGACAGCGACGATATGATAATGCCCCATGAGTTGATTAATGCCCTGCTTTAAGAAGGAGAAACTTTGAATTGTCAAACTAGGATCAGAGCCCAGGGTCAGCCATGATGCATCATACATGGAGATGAGAGGGTTAAGGGCCATAAGGTAGTTTGGCCGTGCTGTGACATGAACGGCTAAACAGTAACCCAGAACCTTAACTGTTTAGACATCACTGCCTCTTATTAATTATTCAGATTAATATAATATTACGGGAAAGTTATTAATGCTACAATCCAGGTCTGTCATCACCTAGAGTGAAACATCACATGTTTGCTGTCTACTTTAGGACAGGTCTTGCTCTTCACCATTCTGAAAGCTTTTTATACTCCACTGATATCGTATCTGTGCGTGGAAGCTAACAGCTAACGCTAACACGCTTTCAGCAAGCACGGCTTCGGTTACTAATCAAACTCAAGCCCTGACAGTTCATTCATTCATTCATTCATCTTCTACCGCTTATCCGGACTACCTCGGGTCACGGGGAGCCTGTGCCTATCTCAGGGGTCATCGGGCATCAAGGCAGGATACACCCTGGACGGAGTGCCAACCCATCACAGGGCACACACACACTCTCCTTCACTCACACAATCACACACTACAGACAATTTTCCAGAGATGCCAATCAACCTACCATGCATGTCTTTGGACCGGGGGAGGAAACCGGAGTACCCGGAGGAAACCCCTGAGGCACGGGGAAAACATGCAAACTCCACACACACAAGGCGGAGGCGGGAATCGAACCCCCAACCCTGGAGGTGTGAGGTGAACGTGCTAACCACTAAGCCACCGTGCCCCCTGCCCTGACAGTTTGACTGGATAAAAACAGAATAAAAATAAAAACAAAGCTTAATGAGAGAATGATGTGGTAGGAATTAAAGGTCATGGCACGCTGATTAGATCAGGACAAGAGCTGTGTTCGGGAGACTCGCAAACAATCGTCTCGTCTTACTGAAAACCAATACGACTGAATAATGAGGGGACCAATAAACATCAGGACGACACACACACTCTCTCTCTCAGGTTGCAGTAATAATGCATGCATGTGACATGGAACACACTCTCTCTCCACTTTCTAATGAGAAAACAGGGCTGAGGAGTGTATCAGGCCCGGGACAAGGCTCATGCATAATGAAGCACACAGACTGGTGCTGACCTTGTGTGAACATCATCAGGTTCTCTGGGCCACAGTAACACTACAGTCTGGTGTTTTCCTGACTGAACACACACTGAGAACTTGTCCTACATGTTAAAGTTATTTCTCAAAGGAAACACAAAAGGAATGGATGATTAAAGGAAATCAGGAAAAGAGAAGGTGAATGATGAAGGTCTTAATAATCCAATAACATAGAGCAAGGTTCAGGGAAAGAGAGATGGAAGAGAGATAAAGGAGGAGATAAAGAAGCTACAGAAAAGGGAAGGGTACTGGAAGAAAGGAGGGCTGTTGAACAAAACAGAGGAGAAGAAGGAAAAGAGGAGGAAGGAAGGCATGAAAAATCAGGAGAGAAGCAGAATGGAGGTAGGAAGAGACCACAATAGAAGAAGAATGAATGAACATTTACAAAAACCAGGAGAAAACAAAAAAAAAACGCATTTTGACCCAAAGGCCAAGAGAAATCTGCAAAACCATGAGATGAGAGGAAGAATGTAGGTCTCGAGAAACCACAAGAGGAAGTATAGAACATGTGGATAAACCTGGAGAGATCACAAAACACAAGAGGGAGAAGAACTATAGAATATAAAGATGGCCAATCCAACATGGAGTTTATGTTGGAGGAGA
>NC_083473.1:2605971-2623471 GCF_030014155.1 Tachysurus vachellii | reverse complement strand
TGACAGAACCTTCATTGTTGAAGATCTACACAAGCTTCCACATGTTCAAGGGAAAGGCTGTCACAAGCTCCGCTGATCCAAACACTGACAACATCCTTCATTTCTGTCGGGTCTGTGGCTCTGCATCATCACTCTGTAAGTGAGACTGACACAATGTGCAGGTGAAATCAGTGACCCCTCACAGACCTGCGCTGCTATCGGATATGGGACCAGGAAGAAAGCAGTGAAAGCTGGAAGGTTTTTTAACAACACTCTCTAACAGCGTCAGAGAGAAACAGAACCAGAAACACACAAAAAATATGTAAAACTTATAAACACTGTGACTAACTTAAACGCCACAAACACTGGGATTAATTAAAATCCAATCAGAATCAGATCTCTAAAGATTTAGACTAACTAGGAGTAAAATTCCTTTAAGACAAGAGTGAGAAGTCTAAATAATGAGATTAACCAAGGATCAGAGATTAACAGACTTAAGCCCTTTTCGGACGGGATTAGTTGTGGGGGTAAAGTAATTATTACCAGAGCTTCTCTGTGATTTTAGTCCCGTCTGAATGTGCCATCTCGGTAATCATTACGGACAATGTCAGTAAAGATTACGGCGACTTTTACCTTCTGTAAAAAGGTCCGGAAAAATGACCTCAGGTAATACTAATCCCGTCCGAATAGACCCGCTGTAAATATGTACGGTAAAATTCCCTCATTTCCTGTTTAAAAGTAGTTTTTGGCGCGTTTTGCAAGCAAGGAGGCGCCATGTTGTCTGTTTGCGCACGTGATAACAGGAAGCAACGTCATACGCACATGACGACAAGGAGGTTACTGTGGTGCGTAAAGCGAGTTACCCCTCCTACTTCTGCTAGTTTTACTGAGATGTCTTGTCCCGTGCGAATTGGCCAATTAATATTACAGACGTCCTGAGGTAAAATTGCATTACTCCACGTCCCCACGTAAAACTAATCCCGTCCGAATAGGGCTTAGGATTAGCCTGTAGTATGAGTCTACAAACACTGGAACTACCCACCAGTGTGACGTTACAATAACCAAGAGTCTAAACACTAAATACAAGGAATAACCAACACTGAGAAGTCTAAAGTCTGCGACTGACTCTAAATTTCAGAGCACTAAATAATACCCCTTTTCCACCAAAAAGAACCGGGTGCTGGTTCAGAGCTAGTGCTGGTGCTGGTTCAGAGGTAGCACTGGTGCTGGTTCAGAGCTAGTGCTGGTGCTGGTTCAAAGTTAGTTCCACTGGCGAACCTTCTAAGAACCGGTTTGCCTTTCCATCAGTTAGAGAGCATCACAGAGCCGAGTCTGACGTCTGTATACGTGTCACGTTACACAACAACGTTAGCGCAGCAGCGACAAACACAAACACAACATCAACAATGGTGGATGTTGCTTTACTGTTAATGCTCATGGCTTTGTGAACCTACATTAACATCCAAACGCGGCGAATCCAACGTGTACGTGCAGCTCCATGTAATCTGTATAAACGGAGGTTGTTATCGAGAAAGTACATAACATTATTTTATCATTAACACAGAAAAAAGCCTTAGCCTTAGCATGTAGCTACTTACTATCATGTGTGCTGATAATGTATCATATCGCGGTAAAGTAAAAGTGTATTAAACATTAGTATACTTAAGGTACATTATCAAATGCGCTAATGCTTGTTAACATTCGCAACATTATGCACTTGTACATACAGATAACAGTCTATATTTATATATTTTATATTCTATCTGCTGCATAGTTTTATTTTAAACTATGTTTGTATTTATGTGTGTGTTTGTTTTTTACTTTTTTTTTTTTTTTTTTTACTAATTTTACTTATTTTACATAGTTTTAATATAGTACTTTTGTACTTGTTGGGAATTCACTGTGTACAGAAAAAAAGAGCTTCATTGTACTGGAAACTTGTGCATATGACAATAAACGCTAATGATGTAAAATGTGTGTGTGTGTGTGTGTGTGTGTGTGGTGGCTGAAGTACAGAACTGAGAGCTTAGGGATTCGAGTGACCTTGAAAAGGAAACTGAGAATGAACACACACACACACACACACACACACACACACACACATTTCACGGTCTGAAAACTCTAGGAATATATGTTAATGCTAAAGGAAAACGTGTGATTTCCTCACCTTGTGTGTATGTATGGGGGGGGGGGGGGCAGACTCGTTAATTAAAAAATGTGTTTATTTTTAGAAAGGAAAAACCTGGTGAAAACAAACTGTGTGTGTGAGAGGGAGTGAGTGAGAGAGAGAGAGAGATAGAGAGACAGAGAGAGAGAGAGAGAGAGAGACAGAGAGAGAGAGAGAGAGAGAGAGAGAGAGAGAGTCTGTCTCCTATCATCTCCTTTTTTCTTTTTTCTCCACACTATCAGTATTCTGAACTGCTAGCAAGTATTCTCAATGGTGTGTGAGTGTGTGTGTGTGTGTGTGTGTGTGTGTGTGTGTCAGTCACTCCTTTCTCACTCATCTGTTGTTTCAAACTCATCTAACAGTGTCTTTTCTTCTTGGGCACAGAAAGCTGTCAATAAAAGAGAGAAGCTATCTATTTCACACACACACACACACACACACACTCACACACACACACACACACACACACACAGAGACACGCTCTAATTTCTGTTAACATACTCGACGATTTGCTGTCTCTTTTTGTCCTCAGTTGAACTTTGAGTCAGAACGAAGAGTTAGAGTTCAAACAGAAACTATTTTAATTACGTGATAAAGGAAAACTGCTTCTTACTAATTAGCATATTAGACACACTGGATCTGAGAACTCAAAATAAAAACACAGAAATGAAAACTTTTAAATTAATAAAGCCAATCATGTATATATATATGAGAAAATTCTAGAAAGTATTTGAAGTTAATAATTCATCATTCAAAGCAAAATTCCCACAAATAAAAGTGCAATTGGAAAAGAATTGGGGGAAGTCGTGGCCTAATGGTTAGAGAGTTTGACTCCTAACCCTAAGGTTGTGGGTTTGAGTCTCGGGCCGGCAATACCATGACTGAGGTGCCCTTAAGCAAGGCACCGAACCCCCCAGCTGCTCCCCGGGTGCCGCAGCATAAATGGCTGCCCACTGCTCCGGGTGTGTGTTCACGGTGTGTGTGTGTGTGTTCACTGCTGTGTGTGTGTGTGCACTTTGGATGGGTTAAATGCAGAGAAGGAATTCTGAGTACGAGTCACTTAATACACTTAATAATAATACTTAAAAACAGAACCTTGAGAGCAGTAAAAACTTTATATTTACACAGATGTAAAATGTGTTCAGTAATTCTGTAACATGAAGGAAATGATAATGATCATTTATGTGATGGAAATTAAATCATTTTCAAAAGAAAATCCTGAAAATTCCTGAAACACCAAATTCCCACTGAGGCAGTGAAATTTTTATCTGTTTGTGGAAACGCATTATGAAAATGTCGGCTCTGAAGAAACATCGTAAAAACGAGGTCATTGAGAAAAGCTTGTGGAACTTCACGTCCTAGAGACTCAGGTGTGTTTCCTGTCTGTCTTTTCTTCAGTAACTCTGCAGACTTCAGCACTGATGACTTCCAGTTAATGGGCTCCTGCACTGAACACCACACAGCACCAGAGACAAAACTCACAGCAGTGTGTGTGTGTGTGTGTGTGTTTTTAATGAGCCGCAGCAGACAAACCTGGCCCGGACCTTTAACAAGCGACAAGGTCTGATGGTTGCGACAGGCTGTGATGAAGCAGGAAGTCCAGAGGTGGGCGGGGCCGAGCTAATGGAGGCCAAGTAAGCTTCGTGTCTGATTGGATGAGACAGTGGGTGAGTAAAGAGCAACACTAGGCCTCCAAAAAACATCCCATCTGTAATATATGTAATATATATCCACGTGCTCTGGGGTAGAACTGTAACAAAACTGTAAATACTGGATATTACTGTAATATTTCTCTCCAATTTATATATCCACAGGGTGGAAGATACTGAGGCCACACCTCCTTCACTGTGACTGACAAGGAGAGAAGCCACACCTCTTTTGACGATACTGACAGGTCCAGAAGCCACGCCTCCTTCACTAACACTGACAGGTACAGAGGCCACGCCTCCTTCACTCAGACTGACAGGTACAGAGGCCACGCCTCCTTCACTCAGACTGACAGGTACAGAGGCCACGTGTCCTTCACTGAGACTGACAGGAAAAGAGGACACACCTCCTTCACTGAGACTGACAGGTACAGAGGCCACGCCTCCTTCTCTGAGACTGACTGGTACAGAGGCCACTCCTCCTTCACTCAGACTGACAGGTACAGAGACCACACCTCCTTCACTGAGACTGACAGGTCTCAAAATAAATCGCACAGCTCGTTGTTGTTGTTGTTGTTGTTGTTGTTGTTGTGTGTAATTTATACTCGATAAAGCAGCAGGCAGTTTATCATCCATACCGAGTCTTGACACCAGCCAGCTTGTGTTTTGTCACTGTTCTTGCTGGGGTTAAACATCTGGTGTTTTTATACACATCATTACCCTGATATAGGCCCTGTGTGTGTGTGTGTGTGTGTGTGTGTGTGTGTGTGTGTGTGTGTGTGTGTGTGTTTGCTCTCACTCCTATACATCGTATCTACAAAAATATGCCTTCAGGCCCAGAGGGTCGTAATCAATCAAAACCCATAATACGCTGAGGAGAGATTACAGCTTACATCTGCAGCTCTGGGGACCTTTAAAAGAGAGGAAGGAGGAAACAGCTGAGTAGTAGAGCTGCTTTAATACTCAGAGCAGAGTAGTAAAGTTCCTTTAATACCCAGACATGAGTAATAAACTTCCAGACTTGAGTGATTAAGGTGGTTTAATACTTGGACCTCTAAAGGTGAGAAGAAAAGCGCTGAGTAATAGTGTTTAATATCCAGACATGAGTAACAAAGCTCCTTTAGTACTTATAAATGTGTACAACAGCTCCTTTAATACTTAGAACCGAGTAACACAACTCCTTTAATACTTAGGATTGAGCAACATGACTCCTTTAAAACTTAGAACCGAGTTAAACAGCTCCTTTAATACTTAGAACCGATCAACACGACTCCTTTAATACTTAGGATTGAGCAACATGACTCCTTTAAAACTTAGAACCGAGTTAAACAGCTCCTTTAATACTTGGAACCGAGCAACACAACTCCTTTAATACTTAGAACTGATCAACATGACTCCTTTAATACTTAGAACCGAGTAATATAACTCCTTTAATACTTAGAACCAAGCAACACGACTCCTTTAATACTTAGAACCAATCAACACGACTCCTTTAATACTTAGGATTGAGCAACATGACTCCTTTAAAACTTAGAACCGAGTTAAACAGCTCCTTTAATACTTAGAACCGATCAACACGACTCCTTTAATACATAGGATTGAGCAACATGACTCCTTTAAATCTTAGAACCGAGTTAAACAGCTCCTTTAATACTTAGAACCGATCAACACGACTCCTTTAATACTTAGGATTGAGCAACATGACTCCTTTAAATCTTAGAACCGAGTTAAACAGCTCCTTTAATACTTAGAACCGATCAACACGACTCCTTTAATACTTAGGATTGAGCAACATAACTCCTTTAAAACTTAGAACCGAGCAACACAACTCCTTAAAAACTTAGAACCGAGCAACACAACTCCTTTAATACTTAGAACTGATCAACATGACTCCTTTAATACTTAGAACCAATCAGCATGACTCCTTTAATACTTAGAACCGAGTAATATAACTCCTTTAATACTTAGAACCAAGCAACACGACTCCTTTAATACTTAGAACCAAGCAACACGACTCCTTTAATACTTAGAACCAAGCAACACGACTCCTTTAATACTTAGAATTGAGCAACATAACTCCTTTAAAACTTAGAACCAAGTTAAACAGCTCCTTTAATACTGAGAACCGAGCAACACAACTCCTTTAATACTTAGAACCAAGCAACACGACTCCTTTAATACTTAGAACCAAGCAACACGACTCCTTTAATACTTAGAACCAAGCAACACGACTCCTTTAATACTTATAACCAATCAACACGACTCCTATAATACTTAGGATTGAGCAACACGACTCCTGTAATACTTAGAACCGAGCAACACAACTCCTTTAATAATCAACACGACTCCTTTAATACTTAGAACCGATCAACATGACTCCTGTAATACTTAGAACCGAGTAATACGACTCCTTTAATACTTAGCTGAGTAATTATGCTTCATTAATATCCAGAAATGTAATAAAAATATACTTCATTAATTGATAAGAACTGAGTAATAAATAAATATAAAGTCTCCTTTAACGCTGAGTGTTAACGCAGAGTTAATTTAACACTGACAGATGGGTATTAACACCAATCCTTGAGTCCTGGAGCTTGTTTAAGACCCAGATCTGAGTTAAAGTGTGAGTGTAACAGACTAATAATGCTCATTGTTGACTGAGTGATAGAGCTCCATTAACACGCGAAGTTCAGTACACTTTAATGTTAATTGTGTAGCTTTAATAAAGAAAAAAACATCCATTTCACATAAAGATATGATATTAGCTGTTAGCTGTTAGCTCTTAGCTTGTTTAAAACTAAATGCTGAGTAACAGAGCTCCTGTAATAACCAGAGGTGAGTAATAGAGCTGCATTACAACCAATATCCCTGTAATAACATCATGCCGAAGCGTCTTCATTTTGCCACGGTGCGCTCCACTGCAACATCCCAGTCTCTAATGTGCTAATTTTAGTTTCTCACTCTGGGATTAGAGAGCGCTAAGTAATAAAGAAGAGCGAAGCGCTTGCACCAAACACCACTCATCACACCGTCAGCGAGGAAAAAAATATTCTCTCTTTTCATTCTCACACTTTTTTTTGCTGTCTCAGAGTTTTCTCTTTCTTCATTTCCCGGATTCTGTTCATTCTTCTGTTCCTCTCTGGTTCTCTGTCATTGACACTCCCACATCCTTTCTTCCTGACATCAAATCATCAGGTGCTGAAACAAAGCCTCCTGCTGTGTACTGTACCTCATCCACATCAGACTATTTCACGTCACTCTAATGTGCATGTATGAGAAAGTAGTACAGAAAAACTGCGTATGGCATCAGAACTAATCCTAGTTCCTAAAATGAGTTACTGTTCCCTTAATATGAATAAATCACCTGAATGGACCTGGTGAATTTGTACATATCTTTTTCATATGCAGTGTTTGTTTCTAATGGAACTAATGTAGTTATGTAGAACTCATGTAGTTTACAAGCAATCTGATTATCCCATAATTAAACAGCATGCTGATATACTGTACTGTATACACACTATTAACATCATTAATCTCTGATATTATCTAACTTTTAATTACCCAGCAGAAAAAGACTGGGTTGCATTCATGCATTCTGACAATAGAATTCAAGACAACATGAATATTTTTACAAACTCTTCATCAAGATCCAGACCATATTTAGTGAGACCAAAGTCCAAGACCAAAACAAGTCCAGGTCCACTGCCCCTGACCAAACACCACACAAAGACCAAGTACTGACCTTGACCAAACACCACACAAACACCAAGCATTGACCCTGACCAAACACCACACAAAGACCAAGTACTGACCCTGACCAAACACCACACAAAGACCAAGTACTGACCCTGACCAAACACCACACAAAGACCAAGCATTGACCCTGACCAAACACCACACAAAGACCAAGTACTGAACCTGACCAAACCCCACACAAAGACCAAGCATTGACCCTGACCAAACACTACCCCAGACCAAGCATTGACCCTGACCAAACACTACCCCAGACACAACACTGCCCATGACTAGCTCAGACCCTGCTCTGCCCATGACCAAACACCACCCCAGACCAAGCATTGTCCTTGACCAAACACCACACAAAGACCAAGCATTTACCCTGACCAAACACTACCCCAGACACAATACTGCCTATGACCAGCTCAGACCCTGTTCTGCCCCTGACCAGCACCACCCCAGACCCTGTACTGCCCCTATCCAGCACCACTCCAGATGCAGCACTGCCCCTGACCTAACACCATCCTTAAACCATATCTGCCCCAGATCTAGCACCACTCCAAAATGGTCCCCTATACAACTCAAAGCCTAGAATTGCCCCTAAACCAGAACCACACATGATCCAGCATCAACCCTAAACCAGAACCATCCCTAATGCAGCAGCACTCCAATCGAGAGCCATCCCTGATCCCTCATCACTCCTAAACCAGAATCACCCCGATCTAGCAATAATTTTCCCTACCTGCCCTAGATGCAGCCCTATCTACATTTACATTTATAGCACTTGGCAGACACACAGTGCACAAAAGTGCTTTGAATGAATCTAGACGTTCATTCCACCACCTCAGTGCCAGAACAGAAAAGAGACTTGATGCATACCTACCTTGTACCCAGAATGAGATGTTTTGTCTCAAGACAGGACTTAGAGAAACTTGTCCATGCTTTCATCACCAGCAGGGTGGATTATTGCAATGGACTCCTTACTGGGATCCCCAAAAAAACCATTAGACAGCTGCAGCTCCTACAGAACGCTGTTGCCAGAATTCTGACCAGAACCAAAAACTCTGAGCACATCACTCCAGTCCTCAGGTCCTTACACTGGCTTCCAGTTCCATTTAGAATAGATTTTAAAGTATTGTTACTCGTTTATAAATCACTTCATGACTTAGGACCGAAATACATTACAGATATGCTAACTGAATATAAACCAAGCAGACTACTGAGATCATTAGGATCAGGTCAGTTAGAGACACCAAGGGTTCACTCAAAACAAGGTGCGTCAGCGTTTAGTTATTACGCCACCTATAGCTGGAATCAGCTTCCAGAAGAGATCAGATGTGCTTCAACAGTAGACACTTTTAAATCAAGATTAAAAACACATCTGTTTAACTCTGTATTTACTAAATGATCACTGTGCTGCTTCACACTGACTGCACTTTTTATCCTAATCACTTTTACTCCTGTTTTATTCTTTTTAACATATTTTAAACTGTTTTTATTAAAATCACATTTATTTTTTTATTGTTCTTTGTTTTTATTACGATTTTACGTGTCTCTTATTTTTACATATATTTTTTTTTCTCTCTTATAAACTGTTTTCTAATTTCTATGTAAAGCACTTTGAATGACCTCTGTGTATGAAATGTGCTATACAAATAAACTTGCCTTGCCTTGCCTTGCCTTGCCTTGCCTTACCCGGAGAGATGGTGGGACCAGTCATGCAGTGCTGGAAGATCTGAGGAAGTGTGGTGCAGTTATAGGGAGTGAGGTAAGAAGGTGCTGGTCCATTTTTGGCTTTGTAGGCAAGCATCAGTGTGTTGAATCGGATGTGTGATGTGTGCAGCTTTCAGATGCCGGTGGAGGCAGCGCAGCAGTGGGGTAGTGGATGAGGACTTGTCATGCAGCTACTGTACATTTTGGATCATTTGCAGAGGTGGAACTGCACTCAGAGTTTGACCTGCCAACAGAGAGCCACAGTAGTCCAAGAGACCGAACAAGCACCCGAGCAGCATGTGTGAAACAAAATGGCTGAATCCTTCTGATTTTGTAACCGACAGATGAATGCTGTCATGGCTACCCCAAGATTTCACTGGATCCTGATCTGGGCATGAAACGTCTGGGTTAAACAGCAGCACTACGGTTCTACCTGCCTGCTTAAATCTGTGATCATGTTCGGAGACAACTCAAAGCGTCATTTTCTAATCCTCAAGAGCCATTCTACTTGTCTGAGAGGCTTTTTCTTTTCTTTTATCCATTTGTGTGAGCAGTGAAACATCGTCATGATCAAGTCAACAGAACCTCCTTCTAAATTAGCCATGTTTGGCCCTTATAAACTGCACAATCAGAGCTGCACGGAGAACCACTTCAAGTGCTCAGCAGGAGTGCACGGGTCCCTCGGGATTTATTCTCCCGCTCTTACTCCACCCAATTACCACTTTATTCACATTCACGTTTATTCCTTTAAAAGAATCTGAGTGCCTTTTTGTATTTGTTTTTATCGCGACAATCTTTTCTCTCTGTGGCATCATTTTTTTAACTTCCATTTCAATTCCAATTTCAGCCTTCCATTTCTTCCTTCCTCCATTGCCTTTTCACTCCTATTTGAAATTTAATTTGTTGCCAGTCCTTCATAAATAATACCCTCCTTCTCTCTCTCTCTCTCTCTCTCTCTCTCTCTCTCTCTCACAGCCTGAAGCTTGAGCCCAAACTGATAAACACTGCTACTCACACACTTCTTCTCTTTGTCTTTCTGCCTGTCTCACTTCCTCTCTGTCTTGC
This sequence comes from Tachysurus vachellii, assembly GCF_030014155.1. Lineage (NCBI taxonomy): Eukaryota > Metazoa > Chordata > Actinopteri > Siluriformes > Bagridae > Tachysurus > Tachysurus vachellii. The sequence goes on along the minus strand of NC_083473.1, from coordinate 2,613,166 downwards.
TGTCACGATTTCTGCCTGATTCTGCCTCTATCTGCCTCTATATCCGTTGCTTTTTTAGTTTTATTCTCGCTCGTTATATCTTTTCGCTCCCTGGTTCTGTTTTACTGGCTGTGACAAACTTCCGTCAGTTGGAATGAACTCGGTTTGCTTCGTTGTGTTCAAATGAACTGTTTACAAACCCCTCAAACTTAGAATTAGAAGTAATCCGAACCGAGGAGCGACGTTTAGTATCTGTGTTACCATAACAACATGGAGCGCACTGTTCTGTCAGAACGTCGTACAGCATGTGTTTAATCTCACTTGTGCTTTAACAAGTCCGTCTCAGTAAAACTTCCCCCAGATGTCCTTATTAAACAGGCGGTTTGTGCTCGGCTCTGTGTGCCAGATACCTAAACGTTATCATCGTTATTTACAACTGGAATATTGCTGAGTGCCGACTTTACTGAGGTGAGGTCACGTCAAGCGACAGCAACAGAAAACCTCCCTATGAGGTTATGCAGGTAAAGCGGTCTAAAATGATATTCACTAAAGGGCTCTAGAAAAATGATTACGTAAAGGTTTTCCAGAACACTTGATCCAGAACAATATTAACTAAAGGATTCAGAAAAAAAAAATCTAGCACAATTTTAAATGCACTGCTGTGGAACAACTGCTTTGGAGCTATTTTAAGGTAAGGGTTAGGGTTAGATCAAATGAGATTAAACTCAATGAGAATATTCTAGATGATACTGAAAAAGCGTAGAACCATATGAATATACTGTAAGAGTTCCAGAACAATATTAACCGGAGGGTTCTGCAACAAGTAAAAAGACTCTAGCATAAATCCAACTATTCTGTGGTGGAACATTTGCTCTGGGACGATGTTAATTCAAGGGTTGTAGAACAATCGATATCAATATACGGGTTCTAGGACCATCTTAACTAAAGATATGTTCTAGAATGTTCTAGTAGTCTTTGGAAGGACTACAGTGGAACTAAAACCATAGGTCCAGTTGGTGCTAGTGTTAAGATGGTACCAAAAACCAAACAACTAGAACCACTGATGGACCAGGAACCAATGAGAATAAGACATAAAATGTCTGGTAATGCTTCTCTCTGTCTTCCTCTCTGTTGTCCTCTCCATCTCCATGCTACTCTCTGTCCTCTCCGACTTGCCCTCTGTCTTGCTTTCAGTCTTTCTGTCTATCTTGCTGTCTGTTCGACTTTCTGTTCGACTCTCTGTCTTGCTGTCTGTCTTGCTGTCTGTTCGACTCTCTGTCTTGCCCTCTGTCTTGCTCTAAGTCTTACTCTGTGTCTTGCTGTCTGTCTTGTTCTCAGTCTTGCTGTCTGTTCTACTCTCTGTCTTGCTCTGTTTTGCTCTCTATTCTACTCTGTCTTGCTATCTGTCTTGCTCTCTGTCTTGCTGTCTGTTCTACTCTCTGTCTTGCTCTCAGTCTTGCTGTCTGTTCTACTCTCTGTCTTGCTCTCTGTCTTGCTTTCTGTTTTGCTCTCTGTTCTACTCTGTGTCTTGCTGTCTGTCTTGCTGTATGTCTTGCTCTCTGTCTTGCTGTCTGTCTTGCTGTCTGTCTTGTTCTCAGTCTTGCTGTCTGTTCTACTCTCTGTCTTGCTCTGTTTTGCTCTCTATTCTACTCTGTCTTGCTGTCTATCTTGCTCTCTGTCTTGCTGTCTGTTCTACTCTCTGTCTTGCTCTCAGTCTTGCTCTCTGTTTTGCTGTCTGTTCTATTCTAAGTCTTACTCTGTGTCTTGCTGTCTGTCTTGCTCTCAGTCTTGCTCTCTGTTCTACTCTCTGTTCTACTCTCTGTCTTGCTCTAAGTCTTACTCTGTGTCTTGCTCTCTGTCTTGCTGTCTGTTCTACTCTGTCTTGCTCCAAGTCTTACTCTGTGTCTTACTGTCTGTCTTGCTCTCAGTCTGTAATCCAGTGTGGTTATGTCCTTCTTTGATGCCGTGCTGTGTGCTGCGTTACCCAGCTGCACTCATAAAATATTAATGTGTGCATAATTGACGAGAGAGAAGCAACGCCGGAGATGACTTCAGACCAGATTAACATGAGTGCTCGACTCTCAGTGGGGTCGAAGGTCACACACACACACACAGCAATTTTCTTGCTGCACCCAGGCATGTTTCTCTGTCTTCTTCACAGCGTCATGCTGCAGGCAGTACAGGCCGCGTCTCATTAAGGTGAACCGCGCCAACAAGGCACTTTACAGGATAAAAACTGAGCCGTGAATCTTCTGAGGGGAGAGAAAGTGCAGCTGTGGCTCACAATGCTCCTGTTTACAGAGTGGGGGCTCGATCCTGTTCCTCACTGAGTCAAAGTGAAGCTCAGAAACCTGCAGATCCACCTGTCCTCCTGTCCATATGTCTACATGTCCTCCTGTCTTCCTGTCCATATGTCTACATGTCCTCCTGTCTGCCTGTCCATATGTCTACATGTCCTCCTGTCTGCCTGTCCATATGTCTACATGTCCTCATGTCTACATGTCCATATGTCTACATGTCCTCCTGTCTACATGTCCATATGTCTACATGTCCTCCTGTCTACATGTCCATATGTCTGCCTGTCCATATGTCTACATGTCCTCCTGTCTACATGTCCATATGTCTACATGTCCTCCTGTCTGCCTGTCCATATGTCTACATGTCCTCCTGTCTACATGTCCATATGTCTACATGTCCTCCTGTCTACATGTCCATATGTCTACATGTTCTCCTCTCTGCCTGTCCTCCTGTCTACATGTCCTCCTGTCTGCCTGTCCTAATGTCTACAGGTCATCCTGTCTACCTGTCCTCCTGTCTACATGTTCTCCTCTCTGCCTGTCCTCCTGTCTACATGTCCTCCTGTCTGCCTGTCCTAATGTCTACAGGTCATCCTGTCTACCTGTCCTCCTGTCTACATGTTCTCCTCTCTGCCTGTCCTCCTGTCTACATGTCCTCCTGTCTACATGTCCTCCTGTCTGCCTGTCCTAATGTCTACAGGTCATCTTGTCTACCTGTCCTCCTGTCTACATGTCCAAATGTCTACAGGTCATCCTGTCTACCTGCCCTCCTGGCTACATGTCTGCCTGTCCTAAGGTCTACAGGTCATCCGGTCTACCTGTCCTCCTGTCTACATGTTCTCCTGTCTGCCTGTCCTCCTGTCTACATGTCCTCCTGTCTGCCTGTCCTAATGTCTACAGGTCATCTTGTCTACCTGTCCTCCTGTCTGCCTGTCCTCCTGTCTACATGTCCAAATGTTTACAGGTCATCCTGTCTACCTGTCCTCCTGACTGCCTGTCCTCCTGTCTACATGTCCTCCTGTTTACCTGTCCATCTATCTAACTGTTCACCTGTCCACCTGTCTACATGTTCACCTGTCTATCTGTCCACTATGGCTAAATACAGTAAGATCCAACTCTTTATCAGAATTAGATGCGTGTCTGTCCGTCTGTCCGTCTGTCCGTCTGTCTGTCTGTCTGTCTGTCTGTCTTCGCAGCGGCTGCTGTCTGAATCCCGAATGAGACCAGACCATTTTAAAGTCTGATCCTCTGTCCTTTACATGTCATCATTACAGCAGTAGCTTGTGCTGGTGTAAGGACGAGGACGCTCCGGACGAAAGACTTTTAACGTCCGAACTTGCAGCCCTAAAGCCAGCTCTGTACACACACATGCAAAAGTGGGCTAATGAATTTCCTCAACCTCAAAAGTTCATCCTAAAATGTTAGCAGAGTTAACAATGACTGAGAGCCAGCGGTGACCCGTTAGCCCTCTCTCATTTGCATAGCGCTAACTGTTCCCAACTGGCTGTCATTCAATATTAATAACATTAGTGTTTGGGAGTAAAGTGTTTCCTTAAGGCTCATTGCCCTGAATAAGGCATACAGGATGTGCATTACTGAACAGAATGGAAGGAAACAAAGTTTTCAAGAAAAGCAGAACAACGCAAGTGTAAAAAGTAAACACTACAATCTGGGAAAAAACGAAGGCTACGCCGAGTGTTTCATACAGTAGCAGACATGCTTTCACTTTTTTATAACATTCTCTTCTTAAGATCCCAGAAACTTGTTCTTTCTAAATCCTGCGTGCTAACCAGGCTTGACCTCATGATCTTTTGATTACTAGCATAAATCTCTTTAGCTCTAAAGCCAAGCTTCTGAATTTTGAATGCATTTGAATATCGTCACTGTCGGGCGGAAACCTCGTATGTCCAAATTTGGTCAATTTCATCTTTTTTCACATATGGATGCTATTGGTCAGTCCCCACGTGGGTCTGTTATTTTTACAAGTTATTAACCAATCTAAAGTCTTGAAAATAGCTTGAGCGCAAATCTCATAACTCCATTGGACACTTCAACCGTCCACCTCTTCCTCTTCCGCTTCACGGTATATTTCTCCTCAAGAAGAGTCGCAACGAATCAACGCGTCTTCTGAGGTAAATGTCTTCAAAACACTGGGCTCAAAGAAAAAAAAATCTTGACCCCCGCTAGTTCTGGTGCTCGTCTGAGGACAGGAATTTAGCGCAAGACAATCCACTGCAACGCGGACTAAACCCTGTGTACTGCAGATAAGGTACGGCGTTTTTTTAATTTCCTGAAAAATAACGGTTTTGGAGATACGAGGATTCCGTCTGACAGCGACGATATAGTGTATCGCATTAGCACATGCTCAAACCTGATTGGTCGTTCAGTGTGGCGTTAAAAATTCTGTATAAAAGCAGCACTGCAAATCACAGCTTAATATTAATGGACTCGTGTTATCTTTTTTATAGCAACAGCTCGCGAGTACACAGGGATGTGTACAGCGTCTGCGATCGTCGCACAGTTACACGGTGACGAATCGAAATGCAGCAGTTATAAATACTGTACAGGAAGAAGAAGAAGCATAGAAACATCCAGACACTCAGGAGATCATAAATGAGTGTGTCAGGAGTCTGATTACATTCTAATTAAGAAGAATTGTACCTGTGTGATGGATGTCACTGGCTGTGCAGCAGGATGAGTGAGGCAGACGTGTTTGCTGCTTTCTCGCCCGTGTATCACTCGCTTGTTAATTATAGCGGCAGGAATCAGAAGTTAATGGGAAAATCTATGTGTGTTAGTGATGCTGTTAAAGACACACTCCTTAGTGGCGTGATGTGTGTCTGATTCTCCTGGAGCTTTTATACTAAAACACACCCGATCCTCTCCTCAGGTAGAACGACACAAACGACCTCACCTACGACATCACGTCCACACACGTTCTACACACTGACATCACTTCCACACACGTTCTACACACTGACATCACGTCCACACACGTTCTACACACTGACATCACGTCCACACACGTTCTACACACTGACATCACGTCCACACACGTTCTACACACTGACATCACTTCCACACACGTTCTACACACTGACATCACGTCCACACACGTTCTACACACTGACATCACGTCCACACACGTTCTACACACTGACATCACGTCCACACACGTTCTACACACTGACATCACTTCCACACACGTTCTACACACTGACATCACTTCCACACACGTTCTACACACTGACATCACGTCCACACACGTTCTACACACTGACATCACGTCCACACACGTTTCTGAATATTCAGGTAGATTGAAGAGGAAAAGAAAACCAACAGCTGCATTATTACTGCTGATGAAGGACAGTTTCCCTCTGCTATACACACTACACAACACTACACAACACTACACAACACTACACAACACTACACAACACTGCACAACACTACACAACACTACACAACGCTGCACAACTCTACACATCACTACACAACACCACACAACACTACACAACTCTACACAACACTACACAACACTACACAATACTACACAATGCTGCACAACTCTACACAACACTACACAACACTACACAACACTACACAATAATACACAACGCTGCACAACACTACACAACACTACACAATACTACACAACACTACACAATGCTGCACAACACTACACAACACTACACAACTCTACACAACACTACACAACGCTGCACAATGCTACACAACTCTACACAACACTACACAATACTACACAACACTACACAATGCTGCACAACACTACACAACTCTACACAACACTACACAACGCTGCACAATGCTACACAACTCTACACAACACTACACAACACTACACCACATAAAAAGATTCATTATTCAAGCTCTATTCAAGATCTTAACTACTCTACAACTAGACTGTCTACCTGTCTGTCTTTCTTTATGGCTGTATGTCTGTGTAACAGCCAGTGTCTGTCTAGCTGTTTATTGGTCTGTCTTTCTATCTGTATACCTGTCTGTCTGTCTCTCTGTCTGTAAAACAGCTGTTGTCTGTCTACGTGCTTATTTGTCTGTTTGTCTGTGTATGTAACAGCTGTTGTTTGTCTGTCTGGCTGGCTGTGTAACTGCTGCCTGTCTGTCCACCAAGCTGCCACTGCTGGGCCCCTGAGCAAGGCCCTTACCCTCTATTGCTCAGTTGTGTAAAATGTAAGTCACTCCGGATAAGTGTTTCTCCTAAATGCTGTAAATGTCAAATGTAATGTACCTGTGTGTCTGTGTGTGTAACTGCTGCCTGTATGTCTGTAGGTTTAAATGTGTATGCCAGTCTATCAGAAGTGTCTCGAATTCATTAATTCACTTGCTGAGAGAGTGAGAGAGAGAGAGAGAGAGAGAGAGAGAGAGAGAGAGAGAGAGAGAGAGAGAGAGAGAGAGAGAGAGAGAGAGAGAGAGAGAGAGAGAGAGAGAGAGAGAGAGAGAGAGAGAGAGAGAAAGAAAGGGAGAGAGAGAGAGAGAGAGAGAGAGAGAGAGAGAGAGAAAGAAAGGGAGAGAGAGAGAGAGAGAGAGAGAGAGAGAGAGAGAGAGAGAGAGAGAAAGGGAGAGAGAGAGAGAGAGAGAGAGAGAGAGAGAGAGAGAGAGAGAGAGAAAGGGAGAGAGAGAGAGAGAGAGAGAGAGAGAGAGAGAGAGAGAGAGAGAGAGAGAGAGAGAGAGAAAGGGGGAGAGAGAGAGAGAGAGAGAGAGAGAGAGAGAGAGAGAGAGAGAGAGGGAGAGAGAAAGAAAGGGAGAGAGAGAGAGAGAGAGAGAGAGAGAGAGAGAGAGAGAGAGAGAGAGAGAGAAAGGGAGAGAGAGAGAGAGAGAGAGAGAGAGAGAGAGAGAGAGAGAGAGAGAGAGAGAGAGAGAAAGGGGGAGAGAGAGAG